>NC_090881.1:31745456-31795456 GCF_036669935.1 Montipora foliosa
GACTCGCCAAATGGTCTTTTGAAACTCTAAGAAAGCTGCAAGTTATCTATTTTTCAGAGAGCCGGGAACCTCCACTCCGACTAATGAATAATTCAAATTGAACAAAATAATATTTGCAACCAAATCGACTGAACAATTTTCTTCAAAAAAGTGTATCAAATCACTTAATTTCTCGGGCGCCGGCATCTTGAGTAATTGTGACGCATTACGATTGCCCGAAACACAATTATTCAAGGTGGCTGCCACCGGGAAAGTTGAAAAACCAAAACATACGTTTTTGAAATTCAGTTATTTCAAATACAAACGCTTTCATTGGATGATGTTCTGTGGTTTGCACACAAAAATTCTTTTCGGAAAATAAAGTAATGTTTAGTCCATTATTCCTCCCCCTCCCCTCCCCTCCCCTCCCCTCCCCCATCGGTAAGTTTAATCTTTCCAGAAATGCGTTTCAAATAAATTATCGTGATTTCACAATGATGATCATTGCCTTTGAGAAGAATAATTATCAAGTCTGGTTGTTGATTTGAATCATATCAAGTCCATTCAGGAAACCAGTTGGAGTTCATGTAAGGACATAAATTCTGTCCCGCATCTTGCTCCAATCTCGCGGCATCAGAGATAATGATTGTTTCCAGCAATGATATTGGTTTGAAGCATGAGGAGCAACACAAATACAAACAAAGCGATAAAGCCAGCCAGATATGATCCCTGAACGGGCATGAATAACAGCTTGGCCTGAAAGACAAAAAGACGAGAGAAGATCCCTTATTTATGACAAATTTACTACTAAAACCCTGTACTCCCATCCTACCTCCTTCAACAAATTTGGGTCAATCTAACAATGACAAGTTGAACAGAATGGCAGAGTAGATTGTGATACTAATATCATAGCCATCTATCTTTAAGTCACTAACCCTGACCTCGTAACTTTCTTCAAAATCTTCATATCTTGTCCCTGACATTACTGATCGTAATGATAATCAAGGTAAAGTCTAAAGCCGATGATACTCGGTTCAACATCTGGCAACATTTGCTGCTCAACAAATGTTGAAGAATGACTTTAAAGAATGACTTCAACATCTTCAGTTCCCACGGCCTGCTACCCTTGTAGCTCAGTCGGTAGAGCAGCGGTGATCTAACCAGAAGGTTGTAGGTCCAATTCCCACCCTGGTCAGAATTCTTCTCTGTCCTTGTGTGGGCCCATTTCCATTAGTAGGACTAACGCTCACATGATTCATATGGGGTACAAAACTAGCACTTCACCTTACACTCTAATCAGTTAAGTCTGTTGAAATATGAAGTGCTAAACGGCCAACGTTTGTAAAAACGTAACCCTTCAAATGTTGAAGAATGTTGCACAAACGTGTTGAACGGAATAGAGCTGGGCCCGGTTGTTCAAAAGCCGATTAACGCTAATCCCAGATTAAAAATTATTCAAGGAGTTTCTTTCTCTGCTCCCAAATGCAGTTCAACGCTGCTATTCGGCAAATCTTTACATTAGAAGAAGTCAATCTTGAAAAACAAAAATAAACAAAAGAAACTTACACCAAAAAGTTGAAAACATGAAACAAAAGTTTACGCTAATCCTGGATTAACTTAATCGGCTTTTGAACAACCGGGCCCTGGTCTCTATTTTCTTTCAACACCGTTCAAAGGGTTGAATGGCATATTTCAACAATCAAAATGAAATGACACACTGTTTAACATTTGTTGAACAACAAATGTTGAACCGTGTATCACCAACTTTAAGGAACATTTTTGCCAGTAAAAATAAACAGTAACAAAAATGTACCTTCATTTCTGCACTATGACAAAACAAAACAAACGAATCCAGATCCAACTGAGAAGCAGACGGATATCCAAACACTCTGATATGCAGACACTTTTGTTTAAATTGATGGGCCACTGATGTCAAACGCGCAGCCTGCAACATCAACAACAGCCTTAATGGTTAAATACTCTAACGCTTTTCTAGGGCTGATACCGTTGGGACATGGTCAAAAGGGGCTTGGAGAATGACCTTCCAAAGGGAAACCTTTTTAACAGGGTTTCAGGGGCATGGCCTTTGAGAGAGTTTGAAATTAAGGTATCTGCAACGAAATTGTGATAAACTGGTTCATATTTTTGAGATAATGTCTGTGCATGAGTAATGTTTGTCGACTTTCTTTTCAGTGCAGTTTAGGGGGTTGCACCAGGCCACTGCTAGGTCTGACCTAGGTTTTTACAGTTCAGTCCATTTTTCCAGTATAACTGCTTATACAGGAAGGAGTAGCCCTTTGGAACCCCGCTTTTACTTCAAGTGAAATCGTAGGGAAAGTTGTTGATTACACATGACTATACCAACAGTTTAAAATGGATCCTCAGTGTTACCTCATAAATGAATGTAATTAGATGAATGGCAATTTTGATAAGAGTCAAGAAGTGTCCTCTTGCTCTTCTCCTTAACTTCAAAATCACACGTCTGGGACTGGTTGGTTGAAAGCCCATTTTGGAGAATGTTTGCCTCCCGATAACAGTGTTCCCCAACTTGGTCCAAGAGTTAAGTTTGTAATGGTTCATTCTTATAATCACAGTCTCGCATCAACTCCAAAAAAAACCGTCTTGATACAACGCTCTTTATAAAACTAAAGATATCTATTTCAAGGGCCAGATGGAAAACATAGACTGGACTGGACTGGACTAATCAGCACAGTCCAGTCCAGTCCATGTTTTCCATCTGGCTTATTTCAAGTCATGAAAAAGCAATCATGTTGCCAATTCCCGGAAACATCCTTATCATAGAAAAACGCGATAAACGAGGAAAGAGTATAATTATAATAGAACATTTAAAACATTGTCCTGCTGAATTGCATTAGGTAGACTAAAATTGAAATATCAACGACACGGTTAACTTAATCCAGGATTGGCGTAAACGTTTGTTTCATGTTTTCAACGTTTTGGTGAAACTTATTTTTGCTTATTTTTTGCTTGTCAATTTTGACTTCTTCTAATGTAATTGCCAAATATCAGCGTTAAACAGCATTTTGGAGTAGAGACTGAAATGAACTCCTTGCAAAATTTTTAAACTGGGATTAGTGTTAAATTATAGGCTTTTGAACAACCAGGCCCTGGATATGCATACAATTAACCCAGTGATACCTTTAGAGTGAGACTTTGGGATGGTTGGTGACCACTAATTCAAAGGTATTTTTGCCCTGATTTATGATTATGCAGGAAAGGTAGATCTTAACAAGTGTTATTGAAATCCAAAAAGAAAATTGGGGGTAACCACGCATTTTTCAAAGTTAATTCATGAACAATATTTGTTACAAGCTCCAAAATGCAAAGGAATGTATGGCGTTCTTTCTCAAATTGAAGCTTAATCATCTCTAAAGAATGCATGGTTACCCCAATTTTCTTTTTGGATACCAAGAGTACTTACAAAGATCTAATTTTTTTGCATAGTTTTAAACTGTGCAAAAATATCCCTGCATTAGTAAGCATCACCGATAGGAAACCCAGAACATATGCACAATAACAATAGTAGGCACCGTCCTTAACAGATTTTACTTTTTACCATGATTGCTTGTAATCTCACAATCTGATTGGCTAATTTGCCATTGTTGATAAGAGTCTAGCCAACGTTGCTCATGTCATGCAATGCAATAGCCAATCAGGAACGCTTATTTTGGAAAATAAACCAATTATATTGCGAGAAAGTTATAGCTCTGAAATAAACACTTTTTTAGCGTTGAATATTGTAGTAAAAAACAAATCAAAAGTGGTTCAGCATTGTCATCACAGTGGTCAAAATGTTGTGGCCTCACGAGGCGCAGCCGAAAGAAGTGTTTATTTCAGAGCGTGGCCAAAATCATCACATGAAGAAAAAGCAAGCGTTGTCTATAACTTTCTTGCAATATGATTGGTTTATTTTCCAAAATGAGCATTCCTGATTGGCTATTGCATTGCGTGACAAATTGACACAAGCAGCGTTGTCTAGACTGTTATCGACAACGAAAAATTAGCCAATCAGATTGCGAGATTACAAGCAATTGTGGTAAAAAAGCTGCATTTACCCTTCCCAGAAAATAATAATAGCCCCTACACTTACCTCATTGCTAGAAATTGGTAGCAAAATTTGAAATGCTTAGGCTATTACTGTAAAGGGATAAGTTTGTTTGGGCATGCATCTATAGCTAATTATGCTAATTTCTGGACATATGTCACGGGACAATGAACTCTATTCTAGTACTCACGATGGCAATAGGGAAACTAATGAAGATCAAGTCAATGATTGGTGCAATTACTCTGTACATGAGCTGACTGGTGGAGTGTATTTGCTTAAAATACACAAATAAATTGCATACTCCTGAAAAAGCAAAAGACCATTCAAATCTGTCAATAATGAGAATTTTTTCAGCTCAGGGGTCATTGATAGTTCTTCATGAAGTTATTTTTAGATTACAATCGAGTGAAGACTGAAACCTGTCTTGTGTAATATCAGGTACTGTTTACTAAAAGGGCAAAAAAATTAATTAAAGGATTATAAATGGACCACATCGATCCAAACACTGGAAGGATCCTACATGTAGTGCCAGTTATTTTGCATTTAATTTGCATGCAATTAATTATTGCTCTTGGCACTAATCAAGTTTCAGCATCTTCCCTGCTGAGAGACTGTGATGCTAGTACAAGAAAAGTCTTATTTAGCACCATGGCAACTTTCTTTATTGAAAGATCCTAGTAGTTATCAAGGGTGACAAAAAAATGGCAGCAAATTAGGTAATCAGCATCCTCAACTTGCCAATAATAATGAACCACAATGTTTTTCCTCAACAATTGATACAAATGCAATATTAAAGAAAGAAAACTCTATCAATCATCAGGAAAAAGACAAAATAAACTTTAATTTTTGGTTTGTACTTGACAGTGTTTTTGCAGCTTTTGTTTAGCCTGCATTGATGTGCTTGCTGATCACATGCTGTGTGAGATATTAAGCCTTACTTAGAATCCCCGCTAAGGCATCTTTCCATCACCCTAAAACAAAGCCAGTTGTGGTGTTGGGGGCTTTTTACATGAGCCAAGCCTGGTTTGCATTCAGAAATTTATGGTTAGTGGGCAGGTTGGTCTATAACACGAAATGTGAGCAGACAAACACATGTGGCATTTGTGAACTCTAGCAAATCGCACTCTATAAAATAACCTTGCTTACCTATGACAGCAAGTTCAAAGTAGCTGAACACAACCAGTGTTGCAATCACAGAGATAAGACCATTAACTCTTGTAAGGTTTTTCTTCACTTCAAGAACATCCTGTGAGGGAAAGTAAAGTCAAACCTGTATTACATGTGTAAATGCTCTACAAAATAGGGAGACTGTAGTGATTGCAAATGTAAAATTAAAGCAGATTAATAAACACGACTCAAATATGACATCAAGTCAATTCCGAGAATCAAACTAAGGAGACACCGGTGTAGAGTGAGGCTGCTCACAACTGCACTAACCTTGCTGCCCTAAAAGCTTACAAGTGAAACCAAAGTAAGAAATACATTAGTGTATGTTAATACCTTCATTATGATGGTGAGATCTTTCGTTTTTTCCTCCATTTGAAGATTGATTTCACGCAGATAAAATATCAGCAATTCGCATTGAGCACAGTAATTTACGATGGTGACAGCAGTGACACACAACTCTACCATATGACTTATCACCATTAAAGACGCCATTGCCCACTGTGCGCTAAAAGCAAAGAAGAAACAAATCAAAAGTACTGTCACATGTGTATATGACAAAACAGGTGTTTCAATGTTCCAACAACGTCTGTGCATTGTTCAGTCATATTTAGTATCTATGACTCTCGGCCTCTATGTGTACAAGAAATATGATACAGTACATGTAAGTCACATAATCAAAGAAACCATTTTGTCAAGGGAATCAATTTACCATAGATAAAGTTGCAACTTAAGTTGCAAGTACTGAGTCAGGATACTATAAGTGGCACGAGCTGACATCTTTCTACAGTCTTTGTCCTACCATAGAGACTTTTCAGGGTCAAGGAAACACAACAAACTAATTAACCAAAGAACAGAACAACAACAATGATTACATGTACTGTTAAGAATCTCAACTGGCTCTATAGGCAAACCAGTTCACTATAATCTACAAGTGCAGCTAAGAAGTTGAACCAGGGACTACCAGGATCTAATTCAACATGTGGTCAGAATGGGGCTTGAACCATGATCGCAGAGGCGGGAGAAATGGATGATAACCACCATCCCAGCCCAACTTCCCAAGGTGTGTGTGCATACAGCACAGGGTTTTTCCAGACAGTCACCCATTCAGATATTAACTTAGAAGATACAAAATGGTGTTTTCTTTGGACAATTTGTAGGCCAACAATAAGTGTTATATGAGGAAGTATCAAATGCATGTATTGTCCAGTTAACAGTACTTTAATAAATTATTGTAAAGCCAAATTAAATTACAGGTAACGTTCTTTTTCTTAAAACTCACCCAATATTTGCATTGAAGCCAGTGACTGATCCCAGAGAAAAGGCATAACAAAACAAAATTAAATTCCCTAGTCCAAGAAACACCATGAAAAATACGCCAAACAGGAAAAGCCTGAACAGAATAGAAAGACAACTTATAATATCCTATTTAAAAAAAGTATAAAATAATGAAGGAAGGGAAATCTGGAACCAGTGGGAGCACGAGATCACTAACTGCACCTTTGACTCATTATTAATTTTATTAAGTTTTATTGGTTTAGTAGATGCTTTTCTGAATTTCTATTTGCCAATTTCTTGGCCACAGCAGTGACCAGCTTCAATTCTAGTGGTGACTCTGGTTATTGCACACACATTCTATGCTTTTCATCTTGCTCTACTGTATTGTTTCACAATCTATCATCTTATTAACCCACTGACTCCTGACCTGACTTCACATATTTGAAGCTATAAATGCCAGATGGTTTTACTTGTCAACTGAGGGCATCCTAGGGGGTTTGAAGTGTAAATGGGTTAATACAAGATTAGCACATATACAATTATCTAAGTAATAAAGTTTTTTGTCACTTGCGAAGTTGATCACGACACTTCAACTGAACACTGTTAGTATTCATCAAGTGATGGGTCAAGTGGTTAAGCCTCAACTATGACTGCTCTGCTGTGATTGACCAGTTTCTACTGATAAAATTTCTGCATTCTCTTAAATACCATTGGACCCAAAAGATAGTGATTGTGCTAGGACAAGAGATATGTAGTTTTATACGGTACCTTAATCTTGACACAATCTTTTTGGGAAATGAACACAGCAAGAACACCTAATGATTAAAAGAAATTCAGACGGGTTTCATGTCAGTCATGGCCAACTTGTTAGCACTTATCATGGATATCTCTTTATTTGAAATCTATGAACAATGGGTCACACTACAATCTGTACAAACCTGTCACACCTACAATGCCTGCCAGTATGCATGAGTTGCTGAATAGTGTTTTTTTAACAACTAGTACATTACCAGCACTTTAAACCTGTACCTTGGAGTTACAAAACTGGGGGCAAAATGTATGCTAATTTAATTTTGTGCCTAACTACTTTTCCTTCAGTAATAAGACCAACTTTATTCATTCAATACAATGAAAGGGAGAGATACCAGAGGTTATCCCTATACGAGGGTATCCACCCGGATGTTATTGATCTAGAGTCAATTTTGATGAGGGAGGAAAACCGGAGTACCCGGAGAAAAACCCTCGGAGTCAGATTGAGATCGATTGAAACTCAGCCCACATACGACCTCGAGGCCAGGGTTGAACCTGGGTCACAGAGGTGGGAGGCGTGGTTGATAACCACTTAGCCACCCTGACTCCCCACAAATCAGTAATGGTGTGAGCACAAAACAGATCCACCAAATTCACATACACACAGGTCATCAAAGCCACCTTTTCTCAAACTACAAACTTATAATAAATCCCTAGTAAAGAAGCAGATAGCTTACTTAAGGACCAAAATACAAATAATATTATCAATCACTCATTCACTAATTTTCTCAAGTGTAGTTTTAACTATATAGTGAAGACTTGAAGAAGCTATGCATTGATTACTGGTATAACTCATAATTTCATTCCAATTTGAAGAAAATTGCAGTTATGGTTATGAATAATTATAGCCATGAGGGCCGGACCATAACTTTAAGACGATTGCAGATCTGTCAGGATTATTAGCAAATTTCAACGAGAACTGTCCAAGCATGAAGAAGAACACATTGAAAAAACATTTTCAAACCAATAATATTATTGTTCTGGACAAAAATTTATTGAAAATTCAAGGCTGAGAACATATCAAAAACTCACTGCTGAGTGAGTATGCACTCAACTTTTCTATTGTGTATCTTTATTACATTCTCAGCCTTGAAGCTCCTTTTAACAAAAATTGTGACAAGTGCCTTGCCTTTTCTATCAACGCACTCAGTCCCTCACTTTCTTGGATTCTAAACAAGTAAAAACCAGTGAAGAAGGCCAGGAAGTGAAGGACATTTGGAACCACATATGTGCTGAAAATATGTGTACACTCAATAACAGCTGGTTTCCAAATTAATGCTGGTGTCCCCAGTGTATAAAATGGAATCGTATGACTATCATGTCTCCCATGAGTTGACCTGATGTTGCCTGGACCACCGCTCACTGATGAAGTTGAAGATCCTGATTGGTTGGAGATGGTAATTGCATTTAATGGCATGGTTGTCTTTGGTGACGAGGTTGTGGTGACTCTTGAGGCTGCTTTTAACAAATCCCAGTTTGATGATGCCGTTGGTTGGATCTCACTCTAACATGCAGTAAAAAGGTACAACCCAAGATGAATATTTAAACCAATTATGTAGATACTGATGAAATACCAGGGTTTTTCCTTTTACTAAAAAATCATATCTTTACCGCGTGTAGTGAACATATCATTTTTATCTTTGACGTGTGAAATTATAGATGTCGTCATGGTAATGAACATGATTAGCCAATAAAATGTGAGCTTCCTCTTTCAGTTGTAAGATATTTTGCACAATTTTACATAATTTATCATGATTTGTTTTTCATAACTTTCATATGTTGTTTCATGTTACACAACATGCATGTTTTAGCAGTTGGTGACCACTTTTTCATCATTTCTTAAAATGAGTAAAACAATATCCTCTATAAAATTGTAACAAATATTACTAATAAATTATCCTTTTTTCCTAAATATCTAAACCAGACCACTGGGAATACCTCATGTTTGATGTCCAGTCTGGCTTGACATGCAATGATGCTTGATGTGTAACCAAATATAATTAGGAAAAATATAAACAGTGTGTAAATAACGTTGAGGACTTTGCGTACTGTACATCCTTGGTAACGGAATGACTGGAAATGAAATGGACGCCAGGCAACCTGAAAATAATTAAATTGCCAATGGGTATTTTTTAGCAACTGTTCTCTACTAATTTGTTTTTATTTAGTACTTTTCAACTTGAATTGATCTTAAATATTGGTCAATAATATTATTTGTTACGTGAAGCTATGATCTTCGCCGTTATGAGCACAATTTTTGTAATTGTGTAGAGAAGCCTGAAAGATTCAGGACTTCAATGGGGTTCGAACCCGTGACCTCGTGATTCCAGTGCTACGCTCTAACCAACTAACTGCGAAGATCATAGCTTCACTTGATTTTGTATCCGCAGTTCATAATTATGATTCATTTCATATACTATTTCATCATTAATATTATTTGTGTTTCCTTAGTTAATAACTCACCAATGATAAGATGTAAAAATATGGATAAATGACTTGACTTTTACATGTCATCAATAGACTGGTTGTCATATTGAAATCTGCTCTTGGATGAGTGCCATCTCTGATCTGATTCAATGCAACAGACAAAATATGACAATAAGTATGCATTTCTTGATAAATAATTCTTACAGCAATAAGGCAGTTGGACGTTTGCAAAAACACATACCCGAGTCCAGATAAAAAAAATCAACTATGTTTCATAACAAAAGAAGAAAAGTATTGAAAAATAGTCACACAAATATCATTTTAAACTCTCTTGTATATTTCATATAAAAAATTATGCTTGATATGATGATAATAACGATGACAAGTTTGCAGAATGCACTTTTCCACACCTACAGATTTTTTAGAATTCCATTGGCTTAGTGAGTTGCATTGTCCCAAGAACAGTAAATAAATACATGTATTCCTACTACATTAAATTCCCAGCCATTTGAAGTAGACTCCAAGTAGGAAAATAGACTTCGCACTACCGAATTGAAACTGGATATTTACCAAGATATTGTAACAAAAAAACCCACTGAAATATAAACTTAAGGAACTTAATCAAAGGAAGTCTAATAAAAATCCTTGGAACAAAGTGTAGGCTACCCATAGCCTCTTGTTTGTGAATGACTCAAACTCCAAGTATCCTTACTTTGTTCTAACCAATGCTCAAATGAGAACAATTAACAAATTAATGTGCCACGAACAGCAGCTATTTCTCAGTTAACCCTTTGCCTCCTAGGAGTGACACTAACAGATTTTATTCAGTCCAATGCAAAATGATTTTACTGGTCAATGGTGCCAGTTCAGGGGTAAAAGGGTTAAGATGGCTCAAAACAGTTTCAATATTTTCATTAAAAAACTCATTAATAATTCATGAGCCTAACAGGCTATCAAAACACCGATAAAATGTCACGTGTATGAGCTTTATATCCTGATAAAACACTCCTCATTAGTATTCTTTATATAAAGAATACTAATGAGGCATAGCTTGTTTTTCTTTTATGCTAATATTCACCACTCACAAATTATTTAAACCATTTTTTTGAGTCCAGAGGGACACGCTCTTTGTGGAATGTTTTTTAAGCCATTCAAAAAACTTGCAGCATGTGTTTTATTGGGTCTATTAAAACACACTCGCCTACGTCTCGTGTTTTTAAACCCCAATAAAACACTGCTACTTGTTTTTTAAACATTACATAAACTGTCCTATTTGGAAGGATATTAAATCTACCCAACTGTTTCACTTAACGGCAATATTATGGTATTATGAAAACACCCATAAGTTCTCATCAATATGCATTCATTGCTGTGATGTGATAAGACACCATGGCAACAAAACAGCCACGTAAAAACACCCTACATATTTTACATCATTGCTGGAAAGTGATTAGAAGGCTAAGATAAAACTCCTTGCAAATTAACTTTGCAGAGAGTTTTAGCTTAGCGTGCTAATCAGTTTACATAAATGAAAAAAATGGGGGTTTCACCGAGTTCAATGTTTTCGAAATGTAAGAGTAGAGAGACAAAATATAGGTAGGATGTTTTTAGATGGCTCGTTTGTTGCAAAATGCATGTTGTTGTTTCATTTAATTTGGTACCATAACATTGCCGTTTAAGGCATTAAACAGTGTTGTCGAGTTAATCTTTTGAATCAAATATTCCCTCCAAATTGCTGAAAGTAGTTTATGTCACCCCAATTAAATTAATACTACAGCATGCAAAAAAATAAGTTGAACTATTGACAAGGAATTTACAGTAGGATGATAGGAAGAAGGATCAAAAAAAGAATCAAAATAACTTCTAATTAGCTCCAGTATAATTGAGCTCAATATACCTGCCAACTTTCGAATCAAACAACTGATTAACTTCATTAATCACAAGTTAGAGTAGGCTATTGAAAAACGAATTGAAGCCACGACGATCCGCTTATTTTATCTTTCCTCCTTCAAAAAAAGGCCACTTAAAAAGCAAAAAATGTTTAGGCTACTTTGAAACTACGAGACAATTACAACGCTGTTGAGGCATCTGTCGAGTAAAAGCATGAGATGTGTTCACGACAATTTCTGTTCTAACCTCAACACTTGTGCTGTCCCAAAGATCTGCAAACGAAGACCTGCTGCTTGCAACTGTTTCTTCGAGTTCGTTAACATGGCTACCTTTCATGCCCACTTCACTGTTTATGCTACTGCAGTCTAGATCTTTCAACATTGTAGGCGGAAAAAGTCTTCTCCAAGCGGTCCTCTGTGCAACAGAACAACAAAACTTTATTCAGTGCAAATTTAAGGATTTCCAGACACACCGAACACTCTAACTTACCAGAGTTTGACCGCTGTAAACGGCATCCCAACTGATTGGTCTTGATTCTGTACCCTTTGCGCACTCAGCTGATGCAAGGTACATTTGCTTGTCTTGCATATTTTAAATGTTATGTCACGGAAGTTAAAGTTTACGTTTACGTTCAAAAGGTGCGCACCATATCTTACGAGGTCCCCAAGAGTAATAAAGTAATAGACTGGCCTGGGGAGAACGTATCCAAAAAAATATTGTAAGCGGAGTTAAATCAAATTGGAACAAAGCTACAATCAGCGACAAAATTAGTTGACACATTGTGTTTAAACAGTTCTTTTTAAGAGTAAAATAACCCTGTAATTTGAATCATGCTCTAAATTATTGATAAGACCCCCCTCCCCTCTCCCATTTAATGTTGCCTATCCTGGGAATCACGCAACAACATTATATAGTGGGGAAGGGGGCGAATTGAACTACCAAAGATGGCTAAAAGATAGAAGAAATACAGCATAGGGGTAGAAATGGTCAGTATGTCAACAATTTTGTCGCCAATTGTAGAACCAGGTAATAAAGGTAGACAAATCTTGGGAATCCTGTGGTACTGGGCGACTTTGGAAGCAATCGTAAACATGCACGAGTTGCGTGTATATCATTCATTTTCTTCGATTTTCATGGAAGGGACTCCCCCTTCATTGAAATTCGAACTCTAGACAGAGTAAGCATGTTTAATCACAACAAAATTTCATTTGAAAGATCTTATTTGATCGGCCGTGTTTTTCTACCATGAGTAAAAATGAACGCGGGTATCTCGGCCTTATCAACGTATCACTGAACCCCATCATCTTCAATTATTGATTTTCAGTATAGGACTTTTTACTGAATCTCTCACCTTGTTGATATCATATTTTTTTACGTGGGATGCCTGTGGGTGACTACGTTAAAAAATTCGGCAAGTCTCGTCGTCATCGTAGTATACTATAATAGATCATATTCGTATTCCCAGTATTGGACTGGAACTAGCTTGCAATCGAGGCTAATGCGGGGGAATACATTAAAAAGTATTTGCCTTTGAAAAGATTTCCCTGCATTAGCCTCCATTGCAAGCTACGATAGTTCCAGTCCAATACTGAGAATACGAATATGGTCTATTAGCCACGCGTTTGTGATTGTCAGTAGAGTTGAGCCTTGTTGGACGGGGTGTCTACTCTATTGTGTCATCGCCGAGAATTCCTATATTGCTGTTCACTTGAGAATGTTTCCTAGACACAGTGCTGTTACGCTATCGGCTACAATTTATGGCTCCACAATATAACAACTCTTTTTCACTCGGCAAATTCAGTCCCCGCGAAATGGTTGGAAAGTCGACTTCAGTGAAAACACATTAATTTTAATTAACGGTTTGAAAATGAGCTTTCAAAACAATGTATTTAATCTAAATCTCCCTTAACCAGAGCGACTCGATTTTCATTTTTGTATTTGTGAATATTTGTAAGGTTGGATTGCAATGAAGGTGTAAAAACCTAATTTGCATTCTATTCTCATGACACCAAAGTTTTTTTGCACTCCTAAAACTCGGCTTCGAGGCCTTATGCGTCCCATGGCGCAAAAAGGACTGATGATGATGAAAACTCGGCTTATGACTTTCACTCGGCTTCAGTCATCACTGAGTTGCAACCAAACTCACGTTTTGCATCCACAACTGCTTCCCACGCAACTTGTCCCGTGAAAAGCTGATTACAAATTCTTAGACTATTTTCTGTAATTTGCTTAACAGGTGATGTCCCGTAGTCAAAATACTGATACCACTTGGTTCCCTTCTCTTGAAAACCAAAGGTCTCATTTTTTACTAAGAAAGAGCAAATTCTCTCGTAAAAGTGAAGAATGGTCTTGATGCCGAACTGGGTCCATCACAAATAACTGCCACCTTCAGAAGTCTTCTTAGGGTCAGCTTGTTTAGAGATGGAATATTTTAATACTACACGATAAACTACAGACACAATTGATTCGCGGCATAGCTTACGCAAAGCACGTCGTTTACTGAAAAACATAAGCAGGACAAATAATCACAAGCTACAGTAGACTTTTTAATTCAATGTTAGCCCAAGTGAGATAACTTTACAATCAAGGATTATTGGGTAAGTTCTTCATCGACGTAAACCGAAAACAGTTCAAAAATAGTGATACATGCCTTGCTTTTCAACCCTTTCCTTACTCACACAGTAGTAGCAAACAGCGCCTCCCCCCCCCCACCTCGATGAACGCTGTGCAACAATCTACGGGGGAAGGTGTTCATAATCCGGAGCCTAAAACTGACCGTCGATCTCTTCAAGGTTTTCTCAACCAATCAACACATCGTGACACCGCTTACGTCACATATGCATAAAATTTAAGATGTCCTAGATATCTATGAAACCAGAGAAAAGGATTATTGAATGTGTAGCTGTTTGCTACTACTAGTAAGCTTCTGAGGACGGTAAAACTGGTGATGGGAAATATTAATATTACGACGACGGATAAATAGCCGTGATAAATAACGATGCAGTGTAATCGACGTCGTCACTGCAGTGGTTTTCACTGCAGCAATTTCGAATCAGTCCTCATCTGTCACCTATGATTACGAACCTTATAAATACCTTAAACATACAGTGAACTAACATTATTTTACAATTTTCATCAGTTACGTTGCCATAATCTATTTTTCCTTCCTTTTTTCCGCTCTTTGGTCATCAAGAGACCAACCTATTTTATAGAAATCTAGAATGCTTCGAATTGAAAGTAGGTCTTACTAAACCTTGACAGTTTCCGAAATATTAGAAATATATTTTTTTTAACCGTTACTTCACCAAGAGACAAAAAGGACAGCGTTGTTGCACGAGAACTGATCCCATGCATTCAAGAGTGCGACATCAGTTGGTGATTCTCGCATCGCTCAAACGAGAGTGGAAATTTTCTCAAGTACCCTGTGCCATTGTTGCGAAGGAATCTAAAGGCCCATTTACACGGTACGATTTTTGGCGCATGCGACAAGCTTACGACAGACCTGCGATATGACTTACGATTGTCGCAGCGTTTTAAAACATGTTTCAAAATGCTACGACATTTTCTGACGAACGCGACAATCCTAAACGAATTGAAGGCCTCTCGTAAGCTTGTCGCATGCGACAAATATCGTACCGTCTAAATCGGGCCTAAAGAGCCAGAAAAGGTGTTTTGTCAATGCGATTTTCTCAGCAGTTCATTAGTACGACAAGTTGTGTGACTTGAAAACGCCAAGCCCTAAGCTATAGTAAAGCCAGAACGTGGAACTCTTCACGATACAGCCAACAGAAGAGAAACCTGAAACCGTACAACAAATCCATATTAGAATGCACACCATTGGTTGCTTTACAGCGTACAATTTTTCCACTTAATTAATAATAGGGGTCGATGATTTTTTGACGTTTCTGTTTGTCCATCCTCAAGTTTTTTGCGGAAGGTTTGAATACACCTCTTGCAAGACTGTTAACTAATGAGATACGGAATGTTCTTGCTAACTGACCACAACACTTACCACAAACTGATGACCTTAAAGCGTTTAACTCTGGTTCAGAGCTGGGTTTCTTTGAGTTTAAAAATTGGATGTAACGTTGCGCGTGCAGCTTCGATCTTATTTTTGTCCATATTTGGACATAAAATTGGCGTCCAAAAATCGCCAACTTTGTTGAAAAGATGTACAAGTTACACAGAAGGTCATGTGCTTCTGCACAGCGGTTAGTGTTTACAGCGGTTGTCCTGGAAAGTGCAGGACGAGTACGACTTTACCGGAAATCTACTCTTTTTGATGGCTGTAAAAATGCCAATGACCTGATTGTGAAAAGGACTCCATCGTCTCCCGCAATTATTTAACAACGATAATAAGTGGAATTTAATATACATTCTATAGATTTAGCCAAGTCTAGTAAAAGCGGAGCTGCGTTATAAACGATTCCCAATCACTCGCGAGTCCGCAGCCTTTCAAACAATGTGTTTCCACCTCCTACCTGTTGAATAGAGGGACATCCAATTATTTGCTGATCTTCCTCGGAGTATGTTTCCGCTACCAAGTCATTCATCTGTTTATAATACTCTTGAACTTTTGCCTGAAAAATTAAAAACCTCTAATTTGTTTCTATTCGAAGATCAAGTAACTAGTAACTCGAAAAAACGTTATGAACCGCCAACGCGACAATGGACTACTGGAGAAGGCGTAGTCGGAGGTGATTTAGCCTCTTCCTTCCAGTAACGTCGTTGTTACCATCATCATCATTTGTGTCAACGTCATCATTGTCATCCTCGTCATCGCCAACGTCATCGACATCGTCGTCATCATCATAACCATCATCGTCAACGTCATCAATGTCGTCACCGTCGTCGCAAACGTCATCATTCTCACCATCAACAAGATAGATTTAATAATTGCAAAGGTCTGCAATATTATTACCTTGACAGGTTTAAACAGGATGTATTCTGTGTCCTTATTGGCCAGGAAAAGAGCCATGCTCTGAAGTGTGCTGGTCAGTTTAGACTTCAACAGCATGTATGTCTCACTTACAACCTTACGGACATTCTCTAAAAGTCAAGGAGAGGGGAAGTTACGGGGAAGATTTTGGTGGGCCAGCGGTGAACTGAGATTGAACAGAATCGAATAGGGTTGAGATGCTGATCAAGGGCCGTGTTATCTGATAAAGTAAAGAGCCGAGGCCGATTGCGCAATCGGAAATCGGTATAGCTCTTCACATTATACGAAAGCAAATCACTGATTCATGCGCTAGATTTTCAAAATTCTAAAAGAGAAAGTGTATTTTTAAAAGAGAAAGTGTATTTTGATATGTTTTCGGGGAAAGCGGAAAAATAAAGAATATAGCAATAATATAAAAGTTGACAACTATATTATGGCATGATTAGATGTCAATTATCCAATTGTTGTCCTACAACTGGAAGATAAATGACATTTGATATGTCGATCTAATAAAAAAAAAATTACTGAACGAACACAGTTGCTTCGTGAAATACTCGTTCGCTAACACCGTCTTGACGCTTGTTGGGTGATGAAGCACACAGCAGGTTGTTGGAAGCTTTAAAATGTGTAAAATGTTGTATATATTCAAGAAGACATTTGTGCATTGCGCAGAGGAGAAGGAGGCTTTAAAAAGGAGCTTCTCCACAATAAGGGCTGCTCTCATACAACAAATCTGGACTTCTGCAATGATATACTAATATCCAACAAACAGTTTACCTGGTTTTGCAAAAGGTTGTTGTTTAAGGAAAGCTTTGGAATCCTTTCCTTCTTCTTCAGCAAGGTTCTTGATAACTGTGACCTATATATTATTGAACGGAAAGAAAATATAAGATGATTGTGAGATCCGGCTCGTTTTCTCCCCCATGCCCCATGGCTGACTACCTCCGAGGATGGGAGATTCAAAATTTATTCAAATGTCTTCGAAAAATGACATATTTGTAACACTCAGTGTTCTCTTCTCAAAACCCTCGGTAAGCACAGCTAATTAAATTTTGATGGAGACAGAAAAGCATGCGAAATACGAGCGTGCGCGAAGAGTCCCTTTCGCGAAGAGCCGAAAAGGGCGCCTCGCTTCCCTAAACGAGTTTAAGCGCAAGCTTAAGGGGAGGCGCGTGCACTCCAGTGCTTTTAAATGTAATTATCTCAATTCATCTTCCATAATTCTCTCACTGGTTGTTGTTTTTTTCATTTGCCTGCAAGAGAAAATGTTGGAGCTACAATCTTGGACAAAACTCTTGGGAAAAATTTTAGCTTAAGAATCATTTGGCACGCACTCACAAAATATCTTGGTCCTTCCCCCCTTCCCCCCATACCAATGTTGGAATTGTGATGCAAAATACTGTGCAAGCCTTTGGTCGCTTTTTAAAACAACATCGGAATGGGCGGGGCAGGGGGGAAAGTAGGAAGAATGTACTCTTTATCGCACAGACAAATTAAAGCGTCACATTTTCCCAACGAGTTTCGTCCAAGATTGTAGATAGATCAAGCGATGGTGAGACGGGCGCTTCAAACTGTCCGGCCAAGTTACACACACCGATGGTTTAAGCCTGGCTTTGTCGCGTCGTGTGCCATAGAAATCATCTAAAGTCTTACCTTTGCCAGAAATGCTGACAAGGGGGCAATGAGAGCTTCAGACACATTTTGAATGAACTGTTCACACACAATTCGGAGTTCGACGTCCACATCCTTTTGAAAAAAAAAAACGGAAAAAAATCGAGCAAAAGAATAAATAATAAAAAAAACTCTTCAACTCATGGGCGTACATCCCCCCATAAATTAGCTCTAGTTGCACAGGAAAGGAAACAAAGACATCATTGCCAATGAAAGTAAGAGCCACAAACTCACAGGAGAGACGCCATCAGAGCAACAACAACAACTACTGACATTCTCAATCCCTCTATGTAACACGTTATCAGCTGTTGTTGTTAGATCGGCATCTTATCCAGAATTTATCCGAAGAAAGGCCACTACTTTAAAATATTAATTTAATTACTTCGATTATTTTCGTACTATGTAATTTGTAATTTCATACCATGTAATTTTAATCGTAATTTATAGTATGTAAATGAAATTGTAATGCCATATCATGGAAATTGAGCGACTGCTGGCCCCTCCATTGCCGGATTAGCATTAGTAAGAGCTAGTAGCAATAGACCATATTCGTATTCTCGGTATTGGACTGGAACTAGCTTGCAATGGAGGCTAATGCGGGGGAATCTTTTCAAATGCAAATACTTTCTAATATATTCCCCCGCATTAGCCTCCATTGCAAGCTAGTTCCAGTCCAATACCGAGAATACGAATATGGTCTATTACCTTGATTAGAGTGGTTTTCAAATGAGTGTCGTAAAACCAAAACCAAAGTAATTACTTTAACCAATCAAAAAGGACGGAGACAATCCAGTAAACCAATCAAAACTCGAAGTAATTACACGTAGCCGACACAAAGCGTGGGAAAATAAGCACGCGCAAGCCACGATTGGTTTTGGTTTCACTTGAAAAAGTGGCGCGAGAACTTTGAACCAATCACTGAGTGAAGTAATCATAAACCAAAGTAATTCGCAAATTACTTTCGACACTCAATTGAAAACCGCTCTAAAAGATTAAAAAGATGAACAACTAAAAGGAGTATATTATAATGAAGAAGCGTTTTGTTGACCTTCCGCGAATTACTGCTTTGTATGCTCTGCACCCACCTTTTTTGAATCCAAGTAGTTTTCTGTCAGTTGAGGAGCTCCCTAGCAAACCACAAAGATAATATAGAACGTTAAATATTATTATTAAGCAATATGCCATCATCTTGGAAGAGAAGGAAGAAAAGGGCCCATTTATGTTACGTACGGATCGGATGGGGGCATAAACTGAGCAGCTCTTCAGGGAAATGATAACGATGATGAACTTTATTTAAGTGTCTAGTCTTCTAGCGCAGGGGGACTTATTCGAGACACTGTAAATTGAAATCAACTTAAATCAAATGTTGATATTTTTGAGGAGAGCGGAAAACCGGAGAACCTAGAAAAAACCTGAGCGGAGCAGAGTAGAGAACCAACAAAGTCAACCCACATATGACGCCGAGTCTGGGAATCGAACCCGGGTCGCATTGGTAGGAGATGAGTGCCCTCACCACTGAGCCAACAATTAGTTTCTAAGGACAACCACCTCACAAAAAAAATTTCCAAGTTAGAATATGCTCACGGAAATGTCCTCCAGGGCATTACTAAGGAACGCTGGATTGTGAAACTACGTTGGAGGAAGTTTAAACGCTTCTCTCCTCGATCGAGTTCTACCAGTTCGAGTTTGCTCCTTGTACTTAGAACAGTTTTCAAGGTTCCTCTAAAATATATCGGGCCCCCGAAGCTAGCAATTCAGTACTGTATGGGTGTATAAATATTAAGCTTAATACCACAAGTATAATCAAAGATCAAAGTTAATGATGAAGTGGGTGCAACATGATTCGAACGGATTTAACTCGCTGGCAGCCGAAACGTTTTGTTGTACATTAGAGAGGTTCTTTCTCCTCAAAAGCTAAAAAAAAAAATCAAAAAATTATTTTCTGTGAAAAGCAAGTCCCTTGATCTCCCCTAACCCGAATGAAAGCTTCGAGGTAAGACTTTAAAACAAGTAGGATTGGAAGGTGTAAGAGTAGATTAATTTTATCGTCGTTTCACCGACAAAATGATTCGCCCATAATCACTGAAGTCATTTCGCGAACACACAAGTGACGTTTTCAACTCACATCTAACAGAAACTCCAAAAGAGCATTACTACTACTGAGGGCAAACAATCTGTTGCTATGACTCCACAGTCCGTATGCAGCCGTTTTCATCTTGCTAAAATCGAGAGACATTTCTTTCACTGCAAAATCAACATCAAAAGGTGCAATTTGCTCTCTGAGGATCAACAGATGCTTGATCAGGAACAAGTGACCATTGACTGCATCCTGAGAAACAAACAGAAGCAAAGAATGTCAAAAAATGCCTAATGATAATGAACTTCAGCGGACACCGGTGGCTCAGTTGATTGAGCATGGGGCTGTCATGCGAGAGGTTGCGGATTCGAACCCTGGCTGGATCAACACTCAGGATCTTAAAATAACTGAGGAGAAATTGCTGCCTTTGTAACTTCATCTGCAAATGACTAGACTTTAAAGTCTTTGCAGATAAAAGGTGCAAGGATGGTGCAGGGGTGAGAACACTCGCCTCCCACCAATGTTGCCCGGGTTCGATTCGATTCCCAGACTTGGCGTCCTTTGTGGGTTGAGTTGGTTGGTTGTCTACACTGCACCGAGGGGAATTTTCTCCGGGTACTCCGGTTTTCCCCTCTCCACAAAAACCAACATTCGACTTGATTTGCGTTAATTGTTGGTTTCAGTTTACAGTGTCCCCAGTTAGTGCATCAGCGGAAGAACGAATAGACACGTAAATAAAATTCCTTTCCTTTCCCCAACTCCACGTTCATGAGTTCCCTGTGGGACGTTAAAGAACCCACACACTGTTCGAAAAGAGTAGGGGATGGAATCCCCGGTGTTGTGGCTGTCCAATACTCTCCAGTAGAAGTGGACGGCTTGGCAGTGATATCTTTAAAAAGGCTTATGGTACATGGGACCACCTAAGCAGAAACAGTCTTAAGTCAAAAAGGGACTTTACTAAGTGCTGGAAAATGTAGATGCAGATGTATTTAGTGCTGGAGCACTAATTGGAGACACTGTAAACTGAAATACCGGTAAGTAATTTAACGCAAGTCAAATCAAAGGTTGGTTTTTTAGGTGAGGGGAAAACCAGAGTACCCGGAGAAGAACGTCTTGGTGCAGAGTAGAAAACCAATAAACTCAGCCCACATATGACGCCGAGTCTGGGAATCGAACCCGAGCCACATTGGTGGGAGATGAGTGCCCTTACCACTGGGCTATCCCTACCAACACTTGCAGAGAAGATTGGGGCTCTGGTCCTTACAGTAGCAATGGTATCGGCATCAATAATGTTTGGTGAAAACTGAATACAAGAAGTAACACTTGAAACATGAGCTTACTTTTTAATCAATTTGTCACAGCAAACAGACCTTATCTCCCCATTTGATGCCAAATTTCAGTGAGAGGTTTTGTGATGGATCAAGTGTGGGGTCAAGTTTCACGAGCTTATTCAAGAGTTCATTTTTCCACAAAGTGTAACACAGATAATCATAGGGTGTTGCTTTTGTTTTGAGTTACTTTTAAATCAACAAAGATTGCGGCATTGATGACGACGATCAAGATAAAGGCAAGAAAGAAGAATAATGCTAAGTGATGATCTCAGGACTTGAAGGAAGCGTGAATACAATAATTAATGCGATAAGGATAACGAGATGGTGTGGATGGTAAAGAGAACAAGATTTAAGAAGATAAAAGAGATTGAAAACACAGTATCCACAATAGACCATATTCGTATTCCCAGTATTGGACTGGAACTAGCTTGCAATGGAGGCTAATGCGGGGGAATATATTAAAAAGTATTTGCAATTGAAAAAATTTCCCCTGCATTAGCCTCCACTGCAAGCTACAGTCTGTGACAAAATTCGTTGGAACAGTACACGACTATACAGATCTGAAGTTTTCGCAGCTCACTCTCTCCTCACAATGTTGTTTTAAAGCCAGTTTCTGAGCCCCAATTGCCAAAACAACATTGTGGGAGGGCAAGGTATTGTAAAGTGTTTCAACAATTTTGTCCGGGACTGTAGTTCCAGTCACATACTGAGAATACGAATATGGTCGATTTAGCACCTTTCTTTGTGTGATGAGTGCACTTGCTGTTTTAAGAGACTGGATGCAAAGTGATAAAGCTTCTTGAGATAATCCCTCAAATGTCTCTTTCTATGAATTGAAAAACAAAATCAAGGTTATATCATTATGCTTCTTTCATTGGCTCTTTTTGTGCAGGATTGGCACGTTCCTGGACCGTGGACTGTGCTAGTTCAGATGCACTTCCACTGAGTTCCAGGAGACTCATGGTAGCCGGGCCATTAGACCTGCTATACTGCAAGGGCAGACACTGTCCAAATGTGGCAATCTTGCAAATGTATCAACGGACATAGTGAATGTTAATTTAATAAATAAACAAAGAAAGAAAGAAAGAAGAGCTCCAAAAAAGAGTTAAAGCTACATGTGCTTTCAGTGTTTGGCCAATGAAGAAAAAGAACAATTTACCGAAATGCAACGGTAAAGCTTGGAAAGACAAACCAGTGTACGTCTAACTGTTGGGTACCACATTCCCTGTAAATCAGCAAGGGCTGCTGGCAACTCTGAAAAACAAAAACATAAGAATCTGCATCTCCATGTTCTTGACTCAAAGCTGTTCCTGCTTACATGGCCTGGCCTCTTTAGTATAATTTCATGTGCGTCTCTTATATTTCATACCAAGCTGGTCACCTTTGCTGGAGAGAAGATGTTAGACCACAAAACCAGGAATTCTGTGCTCTACTCTTTAAGAATAGAGTTGGTTTCATTTGTAGATACATCACAGGGTAACCATTTGCAGGTGAAATTACAAAGCAGGGCTACAACTTAACTCCAGTGCTTGGTGGCCAGCTTGGCCACATTCTTTGACTTCATGGTTGCCCAGGACACAATTAAGTGGCCCTGGAAGTAGGATGTCAAGAGGACTTTTAAAACGTCAGCAAAGCACTTTGGATGAGGCTGGAGTCACATGGCAAAAGAAAAATCAAAACTGCCCAAAGGCAACACTTTCTTCCTGTGTGTTGGAATGGCCAGACGCCATGACCTCCTGATGATAAGTACTATGATGATCAACCAACTGAGCAAAACGGTTGGTCAATGATAAGGCAGCAGCTAAACTATGCCTTACGTAACATTGTTAAAAGCCCCTTTCTCACCACTTGATTTTTTTTCTTCACCTTCAGGACTTTTCTCCTCTTTCTCTGCATCACTTGCCATCTAAAAACAAAAACACACAAATCACCATGCAAACAAAAATTGACACAAGGTTCAAGCAAAATCTTTTTCAGGTTTAAAAGTGTCTGTCGAAATCCGGATATTAGTGTCATTCAGGGCAAAATTTACAGGCGCGATCTGGCTACACTTCATTGTGTGACAACAGAATGTACGAAATTTAAAGAATGGGTATGGAGTGTAACTTTGATTGATATGTATCATGTAACGTGGAAAGAGAGAGATCGAGAAAGCAAAAATTGTTCTGTAAATCGAAAGTGAGTCGATTGTACTAACTTCTTACTAACCGAGCGTGAGGGCCGTACTGGGGAATATTGGCCCGCGGTCATAGCAGTACGGACCGAGTGGTTAGTAAGTAGTTTATTATATGGCTTTTTAATTACAAGCCATATAATAACATTTCTTATTGAAAGTTTGAAAGAGAATAGAATTAAAAGACTGCACACAATCCTTAAAGAAAGTGAAATGACAAAATTTTGTACAGTGTCTTCCCCTTTTAGGGAAACAGAATTGGTGCACTGGTGAGAGCATTCTCTTTCCATCCAGCATCAAGTGTGGGTTAAGTTTGTTGGTTCTCCACTCAGCTCCAGCAGCCAATCAAACAATTTCGTTTATATAATAAACACAGTGGTTGGGGTAGTTACATCTAAAGAACTAACCTGGCTATGTTACAAAATGAATTAGAGCTATTTACATACAGACAAAAAGAGATTGCCAAATCAAACTATTCACAAAAAATGCCTCAACCATTAAAAATAATTATAGTCTCTGTCAATTAGTGAGGCTTGAGGCATGTTCTAAAGGACATATAATTTTCTCTGAGTGTTCAGGTTTTACCCTCTTATCCAAAAACAACATTTTGATTTACTCCAAATGCAACTATGGATGTTTAAGGTGTAATTAATGCACCTGTGCGAAGGGAGGGAAACTAGTTGCTGGTGACAGGTGAGAGGACAACTGAAAAGTTGGATTCCTAGGTAGGATTCAAATCTAGGACTTCCATACCACGGTTAGATGCTCTCCCAATGGTAAAGTGAAGTAAAGGCACTTTATTTAACGTCAGTAGTTCCTTCAGTTATGAAACTGGTATCAATGGAAGCTGACGGTGCGCCCTTTACCTTTACCCCCCTCCCTCTGTCAGTGCTCTGTTTTACGGGTATTTAAAGCTATAGCTACACGGATCTGAGGAAAGTTGAAACAGACATTGAAGTCACTGAGAATTGAACCAGGGACCTCTTGCTCCAAAAGCCGCGCACTAACCAACTGAGGCCCGCCTGCTCCCAATGAGCTACAAGAACTTCTTCTAGTAGACAGGTGTTTCAGAGGTTATAGGTTTAAATCCTGCCTAGAACTCTGATTTTTCAGTCCTTTCATCTGTCGACAGCAAGTAGTTTCCCAACATTTTGATTTGAGCTGCTGTTTCTCCAGTTACTTGTGCTTGGCTTTATAACCTTGATCATGTCTGCTGTAGTGTACTTACAATAATAAGTTTCTCAGGGTATGCTAGGTCACCAGGGGCAGGTGAATATTTCTGGATGTCACTCTCAATGTATGCCTGTGGAGTCACATGGACAGCAATAATTACTTTAGTGGTAAATATTACAGTAGTTATGATAGACTCAACAAAATTACTTGATTCTTTTTGGATGAATGCAGTGGCATTCCATACTAAATAGTACTATGTGGAGTCCCGATATGTTACTATGACAACCACATGGATATGACTGACAGCCACCACATTAAAAAAAATTGCTGGCAGAAGGTTGGCTACTCTTAATACAAACAAAGTGCAAAAAGAAAAAAGAAAACGTAAAAAACACAAACAAGAGTATTACTTCTTCATAACTGCAAATCGACCATGAAAAGTTTGTTTTGTGCATTATAAGGCATTCTCTTACAAGTCAGACAGACAATACCAACGTGTATGAGAAGATGATGTGATTTTCTATATATTGATTTGCATTGATCGTTATGGGCTTGAGTGATTTTTAGAACTTTCAAAAGATTACTTGCACCTTTAATTCCAAATTGTAGTTGAGATCATGTGATTTTTTATACAAGTCCAAATAATTTTATCAGTATGTTACCTGATGATGCCTACCTGAGCCCTGTAGACCAATCGTTCTTGAACATCTTCCAACATTTGTAACACTACAAGTTCAAAAGCAGCTAGCTCCTCACCTTAAAGTGAACAACAACATCCGTTGGGCCTGGTCATTGTATTTGCTTTGCAATTATATGCACATATTTTTCATGGTTACTAAAACATGTAAAATACAGTTTCCTGATCAGCCAAGTCACAAGAATATATTACTTGCCTTTTTGTTGGACATGATCTTCAATCATCTCCACCTGCCATAAAAAAAAAGTGATGGCAAAACATGCATTCATTATTATACCCATCAAAATACTATACTTTTTCATTCTTGCTTCCTCATTTCTGAAACTATAAAATGTTGAATGCAATGACAATATTGAAGTACAATGAATTGGTGGGGTCAGCACCTTTACATAAGTATCCCCTGTGGACCAAGGCCACCACCTTCAGTTGCTTCAAATTCAAGCTATTCTTTAATGTAACCAGATTACCCTAAAAGCACTTCTTCTTTTTCTTCAACCACAGAGCCCACAATGTGAATATAAAAGCAAACTCCACATTTCTAGGCACTCTTTGTCTCGAGTTAACTACTTTTTTCATGAGACATGCTTATAAAAGACTAACCAAAAAGAAAAAATGCTCAAGGACTAAATACACCATTGCTTACCTTAAGTATTGTGCACAGTTCAGTCAAAGTTTCCATATGATTCATATGTATGATAACAGGACGTAGTGAATCATATAAGATACTACAAAGAATTTCTAATAATGAGCTGAAATGGAATTGAGAAACATTAACAAGTATATAAGGTTAGAAGAGTCAAAATATGAAGCCAGATTTTGTCTGACATTATACAATCCTGGTCAAAGTCATTTTTAAGTTATGTGCTTTGCATTGCATCAATGATTCCTCTGGCCTTTGTCATCCAATCCAACTATTACTCTAACTTAATAGGGCTGTATCCATGACAGGTTGACCAATGTGTCAGCAGACAGGTTGACTGACTTATCAGTGGAATAAGAGAGGTCACTCTCAACCAAGTAAAATATCCAACCACCTGATGACATTAACCATAAATTAAAAGTGATATTAACTTACTCTAGACCTGAACTAGGCTTTGAGAAGAAGTGATAATACAACTGATATTCATCTTGGCAGACATGAATCAATACTGAACAGCCTGCACGCACCTAGAGGCCAACAGAAAAGAAAAACCTAAGTCAACCAATATAAGTGCTTCAAGCTCATTTCAACTGCTAAAATGATACTTACTACATCAAAAGTTGAATATTCTCACCAGGGAACACGGATTTCTTTCATATTGCTTGGCCAATTTGTCGACAGCGTCACTGACACAGGGAGTCAATAACTGAGAGCGCTGTGACAGGTAACACTGTTGGCAGTCACTCAGAAGAGAGCCGTACCTGACAAATTAAATAGAAAAAACAATTTAATGAGTAGTACAATAGCCTTGGACAGAGTTCAGTGATAAGGAAATTCCATGGTAAGCCTGGAATGTTGTGTTGTTTTTATTAAAAGGATTTGTGGTAACTGTTGCCCACCCCTAGAACTTTGGGAATACTGGTATAAGCGTAACATTGTGAGGTTGATTGGGTAGTCTAGACAGTAAGAAAAAGTTTATATTCATCTTAGATAACAGATGACTGCAGAGACTCCTCAAGCCACTGACAAAGAAAATGTGAATTTGCAAAGCTACTGAATGTGAGGCTTAACTTACTTGAACTGTAAGTTAAAGTACACCTATATAAACTCAAATATTTTTTGTTCCTAATATAAATCTCCCCATCCACAGCAAACATAAGTATGTCAGCATTGTCAACCATAATTTCACTTTTTCTGTTCCATGCAAGCCACGTAGACTAGCAGTAATTTGTACCCACCACCATGATGTGAGAGGCATGGGTCTATTCTCAATTTCATGTCACAAACTGCTTTGCATTCCTCTTTTCAAAGAAATTTTGCATTGCAAAGCAGTTTGTGACGTAAAATTGAGAATAGACCTATGCCTTTTACATCACGATCGTGGGTCCAAATTACTGCTCCTTTTGATAACTGCACGTGTCTTGCCCGGCATATAAAAAACGAATTTGTGAGATAAGGCGCATTTGATCATATTCACATGTTAATTTGCGCCTAAGAAATATTAAATATTATTATTATTATTAAAATGGTAAAACATGTTTGCTTTTGGTGGGGAGATTGATCAATATTGTAGCCGAAAAATATTTGAGTTTAGGTGCACTTTAAGAGAGCCAATAATTTGGTAATAAAGTCAAAGAGTACTTACTCTGAGCTTAAGTGACTCCTTTGCTCAATCTGTTCCATTAAACTCTGAAAACAAAGAAAACTTGACCTTGTTAATCTCAAATAAGGATCGAAAATTGCACTTTATGCTTTCAAAAAAAACACTCGTTGATAACATAATTATTGTTACAAAATTTGAGACACTAAAACTTTTTTATTCTAGTGTCTCAGTACAGAAGAGATAATGTCATCAACCATTGTCACAGTGATAATATGCATGTTGTCTTGAGAGCAAGAATATTAATTAATTGTCTGATTTCCCGTTTTAACTAAAGAGAATCTGCATGTTTAAGGCTAATGCTTCCATCCTCTCAGAGACAAGGTTTACCTCATGTCTTAGTCCTTTAAAAAATCTCAATAATGCAATCAGAGACAACAGAACAAACCTTTACTCTTGGTGCACAAGTTCTGAATTTTCCATAGAACAATGCAAATGAGTTGTCAGAGGTATTGACCCCTTCCTGAAAACAAGCACAACATCCCACACAAGTCTTAATCATCACCTTACATGTGGACTGCACAGAACAACATTGTTTCACAGTGTTTAACACACTATCTTTTAAGACTGCTACACCTTATTACATTTTAGTCTGTTTAACGCCAAACAATTTTACTTGTACATGACACTGGTTCAGGGGCAAAGGGCTTAAACATTATAATCACATTAGGTATATTTTTGATGTCCTTTACCTTGTTTGCTAAGACTTGTGAAGTAGCATTTTTCAGCAAGCTTACAACATGAGACTTCACTTGATTGAGGGCTTGATTGAGACATTGTTTAAATCGTAAAAGATACACTGGACACTCTTTAAACTGAGGCTGCAGAAAACAATGTTAGATACTGACTGTTGATCTCTTCCAAATTATTTTTTTCCTTTTAGCAAATCGTTCAACATACATCTAAACTCCATAATTTACCAATGCGGATATTTTGTACAGGTTATTCATAGTAACATCTTATTGCAAACATTAACACATTTACCTATTACAGGATACAATAGGAACTTGCAAGTGACCAATAATAATACTCTTAATTACTCATATTATTATTACTCTTTTAATTTCTTCTTTGTCTAATACCGGTAACCATTATCATAATAAACAACATAAAAATAAAATACAAAAATATACTTAAAACACAATCAACAAAACGATGGAACAGGCTGGAGGCAAACCAGTTGGCTATTTACACATGCAGCTGGGAAATTGAACCAGGAAATACCAGGAACAAATTCAACGAGTGGTCAGAGCGGGCCTTGAACCTGGGATCTCAGGATCTTAAGGCAAGCACCCTAACCACTGGGCCACACTGACTCCCAAACAAAACAATGAAAACAAAGGAAAATCTAAACTAAACTGCTTAAAAAAATTTGAACCAGGAATTTTTCTGAACCATAACATATATTATACTGTCCACTAATGAATCCCTCAGTCCAGCCTAGAAATACTTCTCTGTCTTAGTTCAAGTGCTCAGAAAGACTTACATTGCTGGATATAAATGTAATACACTCGTCAAGTCTTGCTAACATTGGAACAAAGGACTCACTCGTCACAGAGAAAGTTGGGGAGTTGAGTTTCTAGGATTAAAGAAGATAAAAGCCATGATTGTATAAAAACACTTACGACTGAAACTCTTCTGGTTGAAAAAAAAAACACTAGTGCTCCTACAGCACTGAAAACTTACATGTCTAAGATGATCCAAGGCGTTAAAATATGACAGTTTATTGCTGATACTTTCAGCCATGTTCATTAGCTTAGTCTGAAAGAAAGCAATTCATTGAACAAGAGATTAGAATGCATGGCGTGAGAGTCTGAACAATCTTGAAAGATTGTATCAAAGTGTAGGCTGTAAGTTGGGCTAATGAAAGCTCAAGGCTTGGTGTGGAAAATCATAGCACTTGTTATAGGACCACTTTAAGGTGCTCGCACACTATGGGTCATTTTTCAGCTAGGGGTACATGAACCCAGAACATGTAGCCATGTAACAGTTTTAAAATCATATATTTCCATATAAATGTATATGTGGCATGGAGCGGGAACCTGTAGCGGGGACATGAAGCACCAACCAAATCACAACATGTACACACAGAACATTGAAATTGCACCATAAGCATGTCCCTGGAACATCTATCTATTTTATTCAAAGACTATGTAGAGAACATTTACGCGTCCCAGGGACATGCAGCTGCAAGGTGTTGCATTGTCTGAGTTCTTCATGTCACACGATTTCACACCGATGTTTTGTCACTGCAACATGTTACGCCAAAGTTCATTTGGTCGAACTTCATGTGACATGACTTGTTGCAGCAATGAATGTTGCAAAAAGGACGTTTTTATCACATGAACAGCTTGGGAACTTAGACTTAAATGCGAAATTTGCTGCTAATCTGGCTTGCAGATTGTCTAGCTCCCTTTCTGCGACATTCGTTGCTGCAACATGCCAGGAGAAGTTTGACTAAATGAACTTTGACGGGGAATGTTGGAGTGACAAAACATCGGTGTGAAATCGTGTGACACAAAGAACTCAGCCAATGCAACACCTGGCCGCTGCACGTCCCTGGGACACGTAATAACTGCAGTTGCGAATGTGTGTGCGTAAATAAGTTTTGTCCCTGCTGTGAGCCCCTTATAATAGTGCCTGCTACATCTCCACCTGTATGTATGAAATATGATTTGACTGCTGCTTCATGTCCCTGGGACATGTAATGGCTGCAGTTGTGAATGAAGGTGTGCAATTTGATGTTTGATACAGGCGCCTGCTACAGTCCCCTCGTGAACGAAACAGGAATTGATTGCCGCTACATGTCCCTGGGCTGGTCCAAAGGGCTGGCCCTCCGGCCCATACAATGCATCCCCTGGGCGGCACATAGATAAACTTCCTGATCTTCCTGGAGGTAGTCCAAAGGTGGATTGCTGAAGGGTAGGTTGGGGTATCTGTGGAATAACCACTACACAGGCGCAGACCAAGAGGGGCCCAGTGGGAGGGGGCACAACCGGCTTACCCTCTGATCAGGGAACATAAATATGATGTGCGTAGGAGCTGGGGCCCCGTTGGCTGTATTATGCATGACCCAGCAGATTGTGGATATGCTCTGCTGCTCAGCAACCCCTGTCTCAACTATGGGTTAAATAGTCAGGCAAACCGGGCTTGTTAGCTGGGCAAAGGCAACTGGTCTAGGAGATGGATGCTCCAAACTCAAAACCAGGCTATGGCAGTGGTGCTTGAAGGAGGCATTCCCTCCACACTAGCCGGCCAGCAGTGGGCTAACAACTCACTCTGGTGCTATTTACATGTTACCAAAACAAGCATCACTGATCATTATGACTTGCTGAGGCCATTTCCCTGTGGTACACCATGTGTGACAGGCGCTGTTGAAAGCCAAAAGGAAGACACCGTCCTGAAGAGGAAGTTGCTTTGAAGATTTGAAGATTGGAAGTTGGAATGTTCGAACCCTGAGACGGACAGGAAAGTTAAAAGAGCTGCCGCGTTATATGTATGGCATATATTTTTAAACCGATACATATTCTGGGGTCATGTAGCTGCAAAATGACCCCTAGTGTGCAAGCACCTTAAGTCCAATAAATTGTGAATGTGGCTTGCATCATGACTAGCATATGGTTTTTCCTGGAAGAGTCCTAAGCAAGGCCTGCTGTGTGCAAGTTGGACCAAACACTTGAAGGAGGGCAAAAATTTTTCAGAAATTTCTAAAATGATAGGACACAGTAAATGTTACACAAAACCTGATCCTGAAGAAGTTGTTCACAGGCCTCGTGAAGAGCTCCTGTTTTTGTGGACACAAGTAAATGTTTTTGCTTCAAATCCTGAAGGTGCTGCAAAGCTGCTTCAACCTCATTAAGAATGCTGTCACAATGAGTGCGATATGAACTCAGCTGTGCTGCGTATGTCCTAAGAAGATAGATAAAGGATAAATTCATTGTTTAGATTAGACTTCTTTGTTGGTGAAAACAAAAAGAGCTGTAAACATGTAGTTCTAAAACCTGTATGATGACTCCTGCTCTTGTTCCATTTTTGCTTCGACATTTGCAAACCAAGCAAAAAACTAAAGGGAGACAACACTGTACGTAAAAATGTGCAAAAAATTATTGTTATTCTATGAGCATGTGTTCATGCAAAGATGATAGATAGCCAATGAGGTGTGTTGCCCCAAGTTGGCTATAATCATCTCATATCCAACAAGCGCAAGTAGCATTTATTGTTTTATTTTTAAATTCTAAACCTTGGATATAATTGTGTTTCAAGCTGTCTGATTAGCACAACCAGTCTTGGTTATCAGCTTATGTACCTTGATGATATATATACCAATGACCTCATATGGAAACTGATTGAGTCAAGTGCTGCCAAGCTGGAAACTGATTGGCTTTAATGGGGACATAGTTTCTCAGTGAGTGATTAATTTCCAAGTGTCCAAGGGTTATATAGAGCCAATCTGGCGCTATATGCCTCATTGGTTGGCTATTTATCATCTCATATCCAATGTGCACTCATGAATAATAATTACTGTTAATTATTTACTTATTGACCCCTGTGAGTGAGACAGATTTTACTCTGTCTAACCCCAAACAATTTCACTTGTCAACTGGGGACATCCTAGTGTGCCTGAGTTGTGAATGGTTTTAAAATGCCCTCAAATTATGAATAAATCTTCTATACTTCATTTTGTAAAAACAAAAAACGTACTGATGGGGTAATAATTTGGATGGGGTCTAGGTGCTCCCATTTAAATAAATTTTAATGATAATAAAGTTCACTTCATAAGGGTAACACTTTACTGCTAAACAGATAAGCTTGTGGCCCTTTAAGTCTCCAAAGCCAGTACATTTGGCAACTATCTGGTATGTTGGCTGGGTTAGAAAAGAAATGCTAAAAACATTTCTGCAGAAGAGCCAATCAGAACATCTGTGGCCAGGAAAGAGAGGAGAAGGCAGGAAGGAAGTGGGAAGTTGATGTACAATGATTTTTAGGGGGATGACTACACCCGACCTGTTGCGCATTCTCAATCTTCTCTGATCCTAAATCAACTCTTGAGATATCCATTGCAGCCTCTTTGCTGCTGTCACTCAGAAGTCTCTTGGCTGGCAGATTTGTAAATTCATCATCTGGCAACTAAACAATAATGTACAACAGCTGACATAATTACAACTCTGGGCTCTGTCTTTCAAGTCAAGTCACAAGTTATTAGTCTCTTTATTTCATCTTCATACACCTCTTTACACATTAATACAAACTCAAAGTTTAAATTAGGAACAGCAAGAAGTGTGGGATTAGGTTATACAAAATGTACAGTTATGTACATTACTTCATACCATGTCATAGAAAATACAGCCAACCAGAATGCAGGAAAGCTGTTATTTATTCCCCAGTACTCCATCATACCTTCCCATCAATCACTGCAATTCAACAGTATCACACCCAAACTTCCCATCATGCTGGCCACTGTTATTTCTATGGCATGGTATAAAATAGTTATGCAACCCTTTCTTGTGGTAAACCATGAAATATCCCATTCGTCACTTGTCTTTTTTTGGGGTATTCCACGGTATGCCACTCGAATGCATTGTATAACTGGTATGTATATTACAGTAACATACAAAATATAAAGTATTGTATTGCCTTTGCCATAGTACTACAAAAAAATCACACCTTGATGGTAACTATGTCAACTATGCCAAAAGGACACAAACCTGGTGGCATAAACTCTCTACTCACGAAAAGGCTGGGAGCCACTTCAAAATTCATACATTTAATTATATTTCTTTTATGCCTTTGGAAGTCCAACACCACTACAAAAATTGGGTTAAATGTGCGAAGAGGTAAAAATAAGCTTATATGTATGTCTTCAGTAAATGTATTTTTACCTCATCTAAAAGAGGGCGATCGCTTGCAACAGTAGTCAGTTCTAATACACTATTTCTCTGCTTCTCCGAAAGAGGCGCCAGACTGAAATCTTTTACATCCCATTGGCTTAATTTTTCCCTCACTTCGGCAGAGTAGGTAGAAAATCCTCCTCCATGAGCCGCCATGTTGGCACTTGGAATCGAATTGCATTGTGGTCTACACTACGATACTGCATTAACTGTGGCAAGCGGGTTAACAAAGTAAATCAAAATGGCGGCTGAATTTTCCACTTTAGTTAGTTCACTCCTCGACTCGAAACCAGAAATATACGTATCCTTTTTCCTTGATTGTGTGAATTCAAAGCAATATCTTAATACTGAGGTATAAATTCAACCTGCATTTTTTGTATAAAATACTTTTCATTGTGGTGTTTTCACGTTCATAAGTTACCACGTGTATTTCTAAAAAAAATCAGCTGATTATTTTGTTGTCTCTAGAAAATCCCCGATGGATGGATAGGCAAAGTCAATACCTTCCTCAGTTCAAAGACTGACAGGTTATTTTGACGATTCCCTTAGTTTCTTCAAATTTCCTTTTAAATAATGACCTTGAATCTGTAAGTTTTTATACGTGTGGTAAGCTTACAATATTACTGTTTTGATTCACAACAGTTGGTTAGGTTTATGCCTCCTTGGAATCACTATTGAACAATGTGACACAGATACTTTTACGAAGAATTGTGTTTCATGGTTACGGACTCTTCTACAGTTGATACAGGTAATGGTAACAAGATTATTTGGAGTAAGAGCTGAATACGTACTCCACCAATGGGAAAAGAACTTTAGAAACTAGTGCTAATTGGTTCTTTGGGTAGTCCTGACCACAGCCTCCATGGTCCTATTTGTTGTTGCTAAGTCTACAATTAGCATTTTGCCAACACTCACTTTGAACATTTTAATATTCTTATATTATGATGATTTTAAGATAACAGTTAAAGGTGACAATACCAGTAAACATACACATGTTGCAATTATTAAGAATGAGAGATGCAATAATGTATGTGTTATATATCATAAAGACACTATCTGCAAAACAACTTTCACATGCCATAATTTCAAGCTTAAGCCTTTCTAGCACACCTGGGCTCTTCTTTTTTCGTAGAGTGTGGGTTCAAGGTTGCCTGCATATCCAGAGCATGTTTTTTTATTTGCAGAGTTCATTCAGATCAGATGTTATCAATTATTGCAGTAAACTCATTGATGACATTTTGCAATATGCAGTAGAGGTAAAAAATATTTTGAAATGAAAGAATCCTTGTCTCTTTGTTGCACAATAACAATCCATGTTCATGTGTGAAGTAATCCTTATTCAGGATTATTTTTTTACAGTTTTCAGAGCTCTCAAGAGAAGTGTCCAAATCAATCATCCCTGCAATCATTTCTCCCATATTGTCCAACAAATCTCCAGTAAGTAAAGATATGAACAAAGAAATGCAATTATGCCATTTGTTGTTGTGCAAACTGACGTTAATGACAGTCTTAAAAGACTGTTTTTCCGTCTAAAATACCACCAACTCTTTTTTTTACAGGATAAGCCTCCTTTATTGTCCATCCTGGTCTCTTGCTTGTCTTTCTTTCCTGGTCCAACAGGGCCTTTCAAGGTCAGTGAATTATGCTTCTAAAAGAATATTGGTTAACCCATTGACCCCGGAGGGGTCCTAGGATGTCCCCGGTTGAGGAATAAAATTGTCTGGCATTAGACAACAGAGTAAAATCTGTTAAGTCTCACTCCCAAAAATCAATGGGTTAATTAATGAAGCACAGTGGGCATGTTAGGGCCGATTTACACTGTATGACTTTGTCACATGCGACAACGGCTTACATCAGGCCCACGACATGATTTCAATTGTTGTGTATGTCAGAAAAAATGTCGTAGCATTTTAAAACATGTTTTAAAACACTGCGACAATCATAAGTCATGTCGTAGGCCTGTCATGAGCTTGTCGCATGCAACAAAATCGTATTGTGTAAATCGGCCCTTAGACTGAGGTTGTCATACAAAGAGCAGTTAGATCCCAGTCAATTGTTTCAAGTTGAAGCATGGGTTCAAGTTGTGAAGATGATGGGCAAGAAGGCCTTTAAAACGGGTTGAATGTCAAACCCAACACTGACAAGGAGTCTTTCTTCAGGTCCCAATACTGCAGCCTACCATAACCATCTCTCAAGATCCAGACAAGATCACATGTTGATTTTCATCCAAGAGTCCACAGACCTGATATTCAAACAAAGCAAAGGTCCAAAGGGATCTTGAACCTATTAATTTTATACCAATCAAGTTACAGCTATTGATTGGGACAGTTTTATGGGTTTCTTTCGTGACAGTGAAAGATCTAAGTAGAGACATGCAGGATCTTGTTCCTACATGATCCTGTCTTGAAAGGTCAATAATAATAACTATTATTAATATGTGTTCTGATAATAATATTAATTTCTTCTGTAAGCATGTGTTGGATATGAGATGGTAAATACTCAATGAGGTGCATAGCACATATCCAATAAATGGAAATGGAATAATACAAATATAATTATTTCATTAAGTTTTCTTACAATATCGATTCTGAGCGCTTAGACACTTGGAATCAGTTTCCAGCTTGGCAACACTTGTTTCAATCAGTTTCCGTATTAGGTCATATGGTATATGAGCTTGATACCTGAAATTCCGTGAACGAATCAAAAAAAGCTAGAAATGCAATATCCGAGGTTGACAATATAATAAATGATAATACATGTAATTACGTACTTGGATTCCCTTACAATGTGAGATCCTGTCTTAGATCCTGTTTTTATGGAGAAATTAACTTACATTTTGTTAATAAAATGAGATAAAATATCGTAAAAGTTGACTCTTGTTAAAAAAGATGAATAACTTGGATGTTTCGGTTACTCCTGTAACATCCTTCAGCAAAATGTAAATTTTGTCGGCATCCCTGGTGTTATATATGTAATTACTTGGACAAAAGAATTAAAAAATACAGAAAGGGTGACAATGATTGTTCTGTGGGAATACTAAATGCGGGTAGAAACAAAGCGTGAATTTTTTTTTCTCTAACACGTTCCTAAAAATTCTTAAGATTCTTATAAATGGCTGGGAATGATGTGTGGTCATTAATTGGGTTCACATCTCAGATTGAGTGCCACACCTCGAGGAAAAGTCTTTGTCTTCATGAAGGCAAATGGTCAATAATGTCAACATTCTTTAGGTCAATTTCATGTTGGTGAAGCAAATGATGCAAACTCAATTAATGAGCATATATCATTCCCAGTCATTTATAAGAAACTTCAGATTTGTTAAGATCATGTTAGGAAAAAAAATGTTCACACTTCATTTCTACCCACATTTAGTATTCCCACAGTACCTTCATTGTCACCCTCTCTGTATTTTAAAGTTCTTTTATATATGTAACACCATGGATGCTGCCACAATTTACATTTTGCTGAAGAAGGTTACAGTAGTAACCAAAACGTCCATTAAAAAGTTAATTGTCTTTATTAGCCAGAGTCAACTTTTACGATAATTATTTAATTTTATCTCATTTTATGATCAGAAATGGCTGGCTACAGACCAGATATTTTTTACTTACATTTCCTTTTGTTTTAGAATCAAATTCAAGCTTTCCTGTTTCTTCAGCTTAATTCACCTTGTGAAGAAACAAGGAAGGTTAGTTTAGTGCCTTTATTTCTTCCTGTTCCTTTGCAAATGCTGTCTTATTTCCAGCTATCATTTCTCTTTGCTGGAAAAACAATTGCCATAGATACATTATGCTCACAGGCTAAATTATCATAACCTAGAAAGTGAATGAATAAAGAGATTTTTGTTTTATAGAGTGCTTGCAGGTGTTTTGCACTGTTGCCAAGATGCAATCGCAGCGTAACTGGAGGAAATAATCCAGTGTGTCCCTGGGAAGTACAGTGGAACAAAGTTATCAATACCATTCACAAGCTGCTGGATACTGCCTATGAAAATGCTGAACCAGGTTACTTTAAAATGCTAAGCTTTCTTTTTAAAAATGGATAGGAAATTCTGAAAGAGACACTTCATGTTGGATACAGTACAAAGGGAAGTGAATAATTTATTTACCCTGAACAGGATTTCAACTCATGATCTCTGTATTGTGGTGCCATGTTCAACCAATCATTGGGCTATTAAGCAAAGTCGTTTTCTGAGTTTGTATATAAGCTACAGAAGATGTGGATGTAAAGTGACCACTTTAGGGAAGAAACATTATTTTTAGCTTAGGGTAAATGCAGTAGTTTATCCTTAATAGAGGAGCAGCTTTTTGGGGGACACTTTGTGGTGATAGTTGTCTGTATTCAGAGACACAAGTGATGTTGAAGTTGGGGAATTTTCAACAAGATGACACTTTGTGACGCTCATTGAAATCCATGTGCACCTAATTACTATATTGCATTTCTGGACACATCTGCAAATAATTAATAGCTGAAATGTTTAATAACCTTTTCAATAAGATATTTTTTTACTTTTGACTTCAGATGCCTCAAGGCCCTCTGGGAAGTCATCATCCCAGCCTGAAACATTGTCACTGGGTGAAATTCCCTGTACTGAACCTGGACGAACTTACACTCTGGTTTCAAGAATTAATTCATTGTTAAATTGTCTGTCTGCAATGATCAGGTATTCAATGTTGAGTGCATGCTTGTAAAGCTGGTAACACTTGTTTCAACAACATAATGTACATATAACTGAATGTTGTTAAATGCTGGACAGTGTGTTATTACATGTAAGACTTTACTATTATGGAATAGTGGCCAATAAGCCATTTCCAAGTTCATGTCTGCCTCCCTTTCAAGTCAAGTCTAAGTGTCAAGTTTTTCTTATGAAAATTAGTTTTCATTCATATGTAAAGTAGAACTAATTACCATTGCAAAAACTTCACTCTTTGACTCGCTTTGAAGAGGCAGGCATGAACTAACTTGGAAATGGCCAATTAGCTTTGTATTAATATGTAAATCCAACTTTTCTCCTGAACTAAAGTTTTATTTTAAACATTTCAGGGAAGATTTCAATAGAGAGGTTTCAGTCCCTGTTGATACCAGCATCAGTCTCTTTACAAGAATATTGTCTGTCACAGGGCACTCATTGGTAAGTTGGAATTAGGCTGTGCAGATAGGAATTTAATTTCCTTGCACAATAGTTGAGTTGTATCAATGTAGACATGTAAAAACTAGCGATTAAGGTTAAATTTCCGATGTGTCGCCGACCTCATGGATACAGGTAGCTATGGTGTGGCTACACACGTGGCCACAATAGTATGTCATCTTATGTATGTCAGCATCATGATCAAGACCACACAGGTGCTGTCCCTGAGGACCTCCTCAGCTGCTTTAGAGTGTTGGAGAAATACATGAACAAATTAGACTGTCTTGTTAATGAAATGCTGTATATCAAACAATTAAGACCACAGCTGAACATGCAAACAGATTCAATCCATGCTATAAAAGTCTTGTCTAGCTCTTCTTCACTTATGCAAATTTGGAGTATTTTATATCTTTTATATCCATCTCCTTAATAATGCCGTCATGAGGTCGCCGAAACATCGGAAATTTAACATATTGCTAGTTTTTACATGATGTCTATGTTTCTCAAACATTGGTATGTATCAATGCAGAAACCCATAAGGGTTGAAACGTGTATTTGGAACAACAAGAGCGAGGGGTTTCGAAATATGGTACTTTGCACTGAAACATTCAACCAATCAGTTCGCACTGAATATTCGGAAGCTGTGAGCGCGCGTAACACTTTTCAACCCTTATGGGTTTCTGATCAATGTTAATGCAATAATAATTGATCATTATATCTTAGACAATAGGTTTGTCGTGGGGAGAACACTTCTTTACCTTCAGCTGTTGAAGACACTCAGATAACTAATTTTTGTTCTCAGACTTCGTAATGCTGATGCTGAACATTTTATTTGCAGAAAAATGCAATCATTGTCGAATCAGTGTTGTTACATGCAAGTTTACCCTTGATTCATAAAAATGCTGTAGATTTTCTAACAAGCCTCATAGACAGGTAATGAAAATATAATGGCAATGTACACTAACTCAAACATTAATTGAGTTAGTGTACACTCATCACACGTCAACAGAATATTGATGATAATAATTAGATAATTAGATTCTTAAACAATAGATATCAAATGTTCAAAACCTGTGCAGGACATGAAGAATTGGTTGACTGGTGCAAGTGGGCAATACCCATGTAGGGTAATCAACAGGTTTTGCACTTTGCCTGTTCAGTAGTATCTACAGTAGTATGTAAGACGAGAAAGCTTGAAGTACATAACAACCCTTAATCCATTTACACCTAAAGCACTCCCAATTGTTGAGTAAAAATTGTCTGGCATTTATCAGACAAAGTAAAATCTATAAGACATTAGTCTGACTCTCAGGTGGGGAAAGGTTTAAGTGCCTACCACCTCAACAAACTTTTCCAATTTATTTATTCTCCGAAATAGTTCGTGTAGCTCCTGGTGATCGCAATTTAGTTCGCAGTGTTCAAAGGTCAAAATCAACAATCAAAATTTAATGTTCTGTGGTCCAAGTACTGTACCAGGATAATGAGCTGTACATTGCTAATAAGCCATGATAAACCAGGTTAATTCAAGGTTTATTCCATAGATTTAGCGGGACTTTATATTGTCAGACTAAAATACAAACAACAACAAAAACGAAGCCTTAGGGGTGAAGGATAAAACACATGTAGGTAACATAAATAAGGACTAAACAAAATCACTGATAACTGAAGTTATGATGTCTAAAAGATCTATAATAAACAGAAAGGGAAAGGGAAAACAAAATACAAACATCTTACCAACTATCCTCCTATGCACTTGAATTGACAGAACAAGTTCAAAGGGTGTATCGCAACGCAAATCAATATACTTTGTAGTTAATTGCAAGACTCTAGATTGCAAATCACACACAAAGACAGGGCGTATCTGGAAATCGACTGAAATTGAGCAACTAAATAAGAAATCGAAATGAACTGAACTAAATTAATATTCAACTAACAGTAACAGTCCACTTATATTTTTCTCTTTGTAACCTTTTTACTGAAAATTCAGAGAATAATTCTCTTAACTATTGTTGAGTCAAAAAGGTTTTTTGAGGTAATAGGCACTATAATAATAATAATAATAATAATAATAATAATGAGTTTATTTATATAGAGTTATCACACTAACTGCTCATAACGCTTTATAAATTGTTATACAAAAATCTATTTACAGAAATCTGTTTACAATGAAAACCTTAGAAATGACTAATTATGTATCATTAACAAATTAAAAATTCTCACCTTACAGATAAAATAAGGTAAAGCAATTTTTAAAGGTACACTTTTTAATTAACCCGTTAATTAACCCTTTGACGTCCAAACCGGCCGAAACTGGCCAGACTTAGTATTTTACCCTGTCTAACGCCAGATGATTTTACTCGTCAATGGGGAACCCCTGGGAGTCAATGGGTTAAGGTATGGATGTTGGCAGCCTTTCTTTAAGGAAACTGGCAGTTCATTCCAAAGCCTTGGTCCAGCAATGGAAAATGCCTTATTAGTGATCACTGCACTACTGTAACAACATGTAGACACTGTACTGACATGGTTCCTTTTATTAATGATAGGTGTGGAACCCTTTTCATGCCATATTGTGATCTACTGATGAACTATCTTTTGCAAGAACTGTCTTGGACAAAATGCCAAGATCCCAATTATGGTTATGACAAACCTTACAGGTCAGTGTGGGAATATTATTTTAGTACCCCTCTAGCTCATCAGAACTTTTTATTGACAACTGTTGGGTTGGCTCAGGTGGTTGACTACCACTGACTACCGCAAAGGAGGTTGTAGGTTTGAACCGCGGGACCTGACCAGTTCACAGGGTCTTAAAATAACATAGGAAAAAGTGCAACCTGTCTATTTAAGACATCTGCAATTATGGTAAGACTCCTTCGGTGAGAACTATATTAACCGGAGGCTTCTCATTAAAAAATTCAGTGGGATGTTAAATTAATTAAAGAACCCACCCACCATCTGCAAAGATTATCGCAAGACGTTTCCGATGTTCTGTCCTAAGGTGACAAAACCTCATAGGGGATCCCGAGTCCTACTGTATTTTACCTTGCACCTCTGTGCAAACCAGTTCAAATGAACCACATGACTTTATCAGTGTTGTTATTACATGTATCACCATGAGGTTTTTGATGTTTCAGACAACTCAGATGTTCTGTGTATCAGTGGCTAGAGCACTGGGTTCAGTTAACAAACAGCCTTCCTGATGGGAATGGAGTTGTTTCTAAGTGGATACAACAAATTATGGATGACATAGTGCCATTAACTTCTCAAACTAAGGTACAGTGTACTGCGATTCAGTCACATTGCATGGCAGATACCAATCCATTTAACGTTACCGGTAATGAAATTTTTGTGTTGTGTTTTAATTAATGTTATTACTTCAAATGTTTCAGTTGCTGCCATCGACTCATTCTGGAAATACACACATGTCTAAAAAGGTACATTTACAATGAATTACATTACAATGAATGGTAGTTGCTGAGCAGGTGCTGGTTGTGAAGCCTGCTATGAGGATATTTATCTGAGTTGGCCAATTTTCCTCCCTCATCAAAAATCAACATGTAGCTTAAGTATTCCATCTAAAAGGGCTGTATGGAAGAATACACACCAAGGCATGTTTGTTAAAATAATGTAGGGCTCTTCTCCTTCAACTTTATAACATTAACTATAAAATCCACCAGTGACGTTCATTGAAGGCTTACCATTGTTGGACTGCTTGCCACACAAAAAAAAGGTTATTAATAATATTATTTTCATCATATGTGATGAATAGTTCCCATACTTGACTTCCCCTGTTTTTACCCTAAGGCAAAGAAAAGAAAACTTCAAGAAGATGTTCAGCAGTCGTTGGCAGGTATTTATAATGGCTTGGTGTAGTTTCAAAATGACCTTGTTCAAATTGAAACATTTTCTAGTTTTAAACTTATTGTCTGTTTTTACAGGCCAACAGAAGTTTCATGCTAGTGCTAATGATATGTTAACTTACAGAGCACTTAGAGGTAAAATACATTTTTTAATTTTTCCCTTTTTGCCAGGTTTTTGCCTGATAAAATCCATTCAATGTTTCTTCCACATTTGGGTTTTTTCATTTACTTCATCAACAGCTTTATCTACAATGTTGATTGCTTGTGGAAGCAGCATCTCTCCTGAAGCATTCAGGGTCAGTTGCTTTTTTTAAACATGAAATTTGATTGTTTGGCTGGAAATAATTACCGGTACATAAAAATAATTAATGTAGATCTTCTTGCCAGACAATTCACACTTATTGACCATTTCCATATTCAAATGCTCTTGGGAATATGCAGTTTCCCAAGAGCATTGTAATGTAATGTAATGAATAGATTTATATAGCCGACATGTCCACTAACTGCACTATGGCGCTTTACACTTCTACTTTAAACAGATAATTAAACAGAGATTACATGAATTTAAGAAATAATTACAAAAAAGCTCTTCAGGCTTTTAAATGCTTTTTAAATGCTAATTCATAACAATAACAAAGTGTGCTATGGGGAATGCAAAAATAGCGAATACACAAACTAGAGGACACCAAGATGGCAGATAAGTGTTCTCTTTGTCAACCAAAAACCCTCACCAATGCAATGAAGTGAACTTAGCCCTTGTAGCTGGCATAATCCCTTGAGGCAAAGCAGTCTAATACACAAACCTATTCTTCTTATGACTGCCACCAGATTCCACTGGCATGTTTAACACCTGCTAGCATTTCTTTGATTTTAAGTTTTACACATAATTATCCAAGAGGTTGTTGTCTGCAGTGAGGTGCAAAGACCCTTCTCGATCTTCATCATTTTATATACAGTGTATCATGCTCAGTCTTGTTATAAAAACCAACAGAACCAAAGCGTTCAAGGCTTTTTGTTTCAAGAACATATCTCTGTGGCCAATACTGAAAGGGTCAGCTTTTGAAATGTCCTATGGCAGCCTTATAATGATATTAGTTCTTGACATGTAGTTCGTTATACTTTGTTTTCATGTCCCTTTCAGGAAATTCAAGCTCATGTGATAAAGCTCATCATTCAGTGTCAGCAGTCAATTGACAACTCTTATCCCATACCTTATGGCCATGCTGATTGCAGGCAGGCATTGTACCACGTTCTGTTGTGTTGTCTGCTCACCAACACACCTGACGTTTCATCGCCTGTTAATCATGCTGTGAGATTATTCAGTCACGGATGTCAGGATGGAGATGTCAAGGTAGGGAGTTGCAGGGATCATTAGGGTGCAGAAACAGGGAAAAGGACAAGTTGGTGACTGAGGGAAAGTGGAGGTGTTTGGTTGAAAGAATGAAGTACATGTACTGTTACGGGGTGGGGATGTGCCGCTGGGACCCTGGAACCCTGGAACCCTGAGCCTATACCAGAGCTAGTTTCAGCTGGATTTTGCTACCCTATACTAGAGTAAACTCCCCAAATCACTCCTATGGTAGAGTAGCTGTTTTCCAGAAACTGAGGTCACTATCACAGTCTAAAGCAAAGCCAAAACAAAACCTTATACCACAATCACTTCTTTCTTAAAAAAGGATTTATTTATACTTGTCCAGCAATGCCAAGCACGTACGTACACATTATCAAGACAATAAATTATTGTTTAATTTTAACCAGTATTAATACCACCAATTTCCATCTGAATCCCGATTTTTGACAGTTAACAACATCCAGTAGCGTTTTATGATAGTCATCTGTCAATGCTGTTGAGGCTGAGTCGTGGAAATTTAAACTTGCTGATTTCATTTCTTTATATTTTTGAGTAGCAATTCCTGGTTTTCTTAGTCTTGATAAAATGATCATTTTTTCATGAAAAATGATACCCTATTCTAGACCCAAACGCTCTGAATTACATACGCTATGCTAGAGTAAACTGCTTGAAAACAATACCCTTCACAGCAGCACATACCTATATAGCCCATATATGGATGTACCCCCCCTCCCCCCCCCCCCGAATTAACCATGGCATCTGCCATTTTGTTAAAATGCTCAGACGCGGGGAACCTGGGACGAGTGCTTTAATTGGCCAGACGCAACAAACGTCCCCCCCGGGGGTACTGTACAATCTACTGCAAACGCACAGAGAAAAGATTGTTGGGAATAGTTTATGCATGATAGAGAATGGTATCCACATATTCCTTTTAAAATGTCTTAGATTTCTTTTCTGTTTTAGGTGTCCAGTTTTTGTCAGGAAGCTTTGGCGGTTACTAATTCCATCATCCACCCAAGGTCTTTCCCACAGTTGTGCACTCCTTCTGGTCCTTTATTACTGGGTGCTTCTGAAGAACACTTTACCAATGGACCTATTTCCAGGACCTATCAACAAAGTGAACCTGAATCACAACCCTTGAGTTCCCTAGGACAATTGACCAATCAGACTATTTTGCAAAGTATTTCAAGTAGTGGAGTATTCAGAAATGAGAACATTGATGGTTCTTCACTCTTAGGTGTAAACGCCTTAGCATCCAGAGAAAACCAGCAGATTCTTGAGGATAGTAATTTCGTGGATACCACGAATGAAGATATTGAAAAAAGTCAACCAAACACATTGGATGGACCCTTGAAATCATCCTGTGACAAAGAAAAAGGAAGCAATGAAACAGATTGCAACACAGGAACAAATATAGTCATTCCGAAATCAGTAAGCCAACTCACTCCTTTGAGTTTGAACACATCAACGGCACGTGTACTCAATACACAAGGATTTCTCACAGACACCAATAAAGGTCATACCAATGGTGGAAATGTAAACCGGAGAACATTAGAAGATGATATTTGTCCTAACAATCCAGAGAAGCTATGCGACTCAACAAACTTTCTAGGAACATCACAACCCAAGCGGAGGAGAGTTGAGGACAATAATAGCAAATCTAATGATCAAGTGTGCAATGACCACAGTGTCCCTGATCAAAGCAATCACCATCCATGTGAAGGCACAGAGGACAATTCCCAAACTATTGAGGTGAGTAGATAGTAGTCTGTGTTGACTCCACCTAATGTTTAAAAAACAAGCAGCAGTGTTTTATCGGGGTTTAAAAACATGAGGCATAGCCAAATGTTTTTTGACCCGATAAAACACATGCTGCAAGTTTTTTGAATGGCTTAAAAAACATTCCACAAAGAGCATGTCTCTCTGGACTCAAAAAAATGGTTCAAATAATTTGTGAGTGGTGAATATTAGCATACAAGAAAAACAAGCTATGTATTATTAGTATTCTTTATATAAAGAATACTAACGAGGAGTGTTTTATCAGGATATAAAGCTCATGCACATGGCGTTTTATGAACGTTTTGTTAGGCTCATGAATTATTAATGAATTCTTGAAAATATCATATTAAACCAATTGACTACCTGGGAGTCTTAAAATTCATATCACAGATTTACAACAGTGATGGTTGGACAACAAAAGAATGGTGAGAAAAAAGATAATAATACTGCTAGGAACCATTGCAATACCCCCCTTTGGGATCTCCCAGTACACCCTAAAATAATAATTATTGACATACCAGTACCAGACAGCAAGAATACATCAATTTTACATTTTATGTGCAAATTTATGCTCAACCATTTCAGACCTTTATAAATATTAATTATCTTCGCTTCTGCTTTTCTTGCTTTCAGAATGGTGATTCCGACCAAACTTCAGAAATGCTGGCTTCATTTGTTGACTCCTACCCAGATTCTGACGATCAAGGGAAATCATGAATGGATAGTACTTTCAATGGCTTGCCAATACTTTGTGTTGTATGGTTGAAGGGAAAAAGAGAGGTTACTCAAGACATATTCTCAAACATGTTTTTCCATTTTATGAACTTCTCACCTTAACCTCCTATTTCCAATTTAATGTTTTACATTAACAGTAATGTTTCTGTAATGGTAATGAATCTGGCCATGCGTTGGTCAACAACATTGCAAAGTTAAACACTTGCTAGTATGCAAACAACGTTTAAGCAAACATATGATATGGATGTGGCCAACACATTCATAGGTTTGCATTTTGTTACCATTAGCCATTAAATGAGATAAAATTGTTATTGTACAAAAGAAGCTTTTCATGTGGTATCCTAAATTTAAAATTCCCAACAGGAATTAACCTCATACTTTTGCAGAACACTTTCATCGCTTGTGTTAACACAAATAACCACTAATTATTACGTGAGAGGAAACTGCATACTTTGCAGAAAAGAACCTTAAAATGGTTGAAGTAACGATTATTTTCATTAAAAAAGTAAAAAATGGAAAGGAACATGTGAAAGCTACTGTAGTTTCTGATAGTGCATGATAGTTTGTGGTTAAATGGCAGACTGGTCTAATCATTAAAATTATTGTCATTGACTAACATGGACTTCCACAGTGTATTTATTTTCATGGGTACTTTGGCCTGAAAGATATGAGAATACGTCATTCTCTATTCCTGGCTTGAAAACTGAAGGGAGCATTTTGGGCCAGTTCCACTGTTGTCTCCATTTCTTAACAAATATGCATCAACTGTTCCTTTCTTTCTATCAACTGTCTCCTCTTTCTTTCTGGCTGAATCAAATTCTTTTTGTAGCTTCAAAGCAAACAGAAAGTCTTGGTGTTCTTGCTCCTTCCTTCCAGTAAAGACTTGAGAAAAATGAAGATCACTGACATCATTTGATACACAAGTGAATCTATCCTTGTCTATAGTGTCACACATCAAAGAAGGTTCACCTTCTTCCAGATTGTATTGTTTATTTAATCCTGTAAATGACAGCGAAGTGAGAGAAAGGAAACAGTATGTGGTTCAACATGGTCACACCACAACAACTTCAGAAGGCAACACTACTAAGAACTACACCCATTCTGTGAAAGTGTACCTCCAAAACGTCTTGGTCTTTGGATAGGACTGGCCCTCAGAGGTCCACAATTCTCACCCCAAGATATATGGATTGACTTTAGTGGTTAATAATAATAATAATAACAATAATAACAACAGCAAAAGCTTTTCAAGTCATTAAATTGAGATCAAATTGATGTTGGCATTTTAGCCCAGTATTGAAACAGCAACAGAATAAAGGAGACTCTGATAGCACAGAATTTTGAATCTAGTGCATTGCAAAGCCAAGATCCCTCTTCCAAGATAAATAGTTCATATAAGAATCATTATCAGACATCAAATATATAGCAAGCACACAGTACCTTGGCTACCCAAGAAAGGTGACTGCCTTGTTGGGGAAAACCATCTGTCTAGTGTGCTGCAGCCATGACTTCCTTGGCTTTTCTTTTTGCCTTTAACTGAGTTTGTACTTGTACTTGATATGGATTTTCGTGACAAACTTGGCTGTGAAAGCCTCTCTTTTTCATGTGAAGTCTACAAAAATTTAAAAAGTTGAGGGTTTCAAAATCACTGCAACTATAAGCGTGAACATGACATATTGAATCATCTACCTTGGGACTCTCCTCAGAAACTATCTTTCTTGCAAGTTTTTCATCTTGCTGTGCTTGGTGCTCTAAAGATTGGACCAACCTCTGCTCCTCTTCTTGCAATTGACGGATAGCTTCCTCACTTGCTCTCATTTCTTGTTCTCTTGCATGTTGCACCTTAAATGTAAACAGTAATGCAGAATAATAACAACATTATTTGAGAGCAAAAACATTCTTTAAGTCGTCCCAGGGGTACTCCTGGTGAGTGTTGAGTGACCATGTCCTTAGTTTTATGCGTAATTTTTTGTCGCATACGGTTCAGCTTTCATTTCAAGATGTTCACATTTTTTAATGTGCTTATTATTGCTTCTCTTCATTTACTACTTACAGTGTACCTTCTTTCATGGGAAACCCCCCAAAACAGTAAGAACTGTTTTTGCAAGTTTTCTATGTAGTTTATTCGATGGTCGGCACTTAAGTGCTATCTTTTGGACTCTGTAATTCATGGTGTATCATGTATTTTTTTGTTTACATTGTTATTATTTGCCACTCATCACATGTGTGGTAAAGAGTCTTACCAATCTGCAACGCGAGGTTAGAAACTCCTTTCGAATGTATGCCATAACTATTAGCACATGACTAAGTGATTTCTGCTCAAAATAAAATGAGTTGTATACCTTTCTCATTTCCTCTTCATACTCTTTGCGAATTTCTCCATCCTGGGATATTGTTCGCTTTGGTGGTAAAAAATCTGTAATAATAATAACATTAATTTTGCTTAAAAAGGTAATAATGATATACAAGGCTAAAAATAATTCTAAAAACCAAACATTTTCAAAACATTGGAAACATATGTTATGACCACTGGTTTATTGATTTGAATAAAAATAGAATCAGTTCTCTTAAAACATGATTTGGTCGAAGTGAATCCAATTTCCAACATTCCGAGCCAAACAGAGAATCAAAACAAAACGTTTCAGAAATTGATCCTTTCAACATGCGTTCCAGTTTGGCGGTTTTTGTACCATGTGATCACAATCCTGCAAAGGGCCCATTCAAGAGGGTGTCTTGAAAACAAAGACCCCTTAGACCCCTACAACTCGCAAACGAAGAAAGTAACCCAAAACCCTCAATTTGGCTAACCCTGGGCGTAACTAGGCCTAAAGTTGGTTTTTAGGCCTAGAGTCAGCCAAATTGAGGGTTTTGGATTACTTTTCTTCATTTTCGAGTCTTTGGGGGTCTTATGCACTTGTCATCGGCTTCCCCGAGGTGGGGGGACCCCGGGCTGATGTGGGGCAATACAGGGACTTTATGGGGACTTTGCAACAAATTTCTGCCCTTGTGGTGGGGGAAATGTGGGGACTTAGATTTTTTAATGCCCTACTCTCGGGGAGAAAGTGGAGACTTCACTTCTGTTCAACTGAGAGGGGAGGGGATTGGAAACGATCGATTGTTCGCTTGATAGATGGCATTTTAAAATCCATTGTTTTTTGTCTATTAAACAGAACATCCTTCAAAAATTTCTAAGTATTTGTACGCATAAGCAACTTTAAAATTCCCCTGTGTATATATTATTGTTCATAGAGGTCACTGTTACAGGTCAACAGGTCGTCTTTTGTTAGTGA
>NC_090881.1:31800456-31827956 GCF_036669935.1 Montipora foliosa
GAGAGCATGGCGTGCGGACTGCCAGGCGAGTGCAGAGTTTTTCTGTTCAGAACATCTGGGAGCAAACAAGCTTTCGAGTCTTCAACCGCCGGTGAAAGGTAAGAATTGAGAAAGTTTCCCATTAAGAATCATTCATTTTGCTAAATCCTATTCTTGCCTCAAGGTCAATTTCATTTTGCGCTCAACAGGGACAGAGCCGCAGATTTGCGTGAGCAATATGACTTGCTGCACAAGAGAAACAGAGGAAAATCTTCGCATCAGAGCCGCCAAGAAAACAAAAACTCACTTAAGAACAAAATACAGTGCGGCAAAGAGTTCGCTCTTGTCGATTTTCGACGACTTGAGAAGTAAGTGTCAGTTGACAGTTCGTTAAGTATTTTTGTAAAGCTGCTGAAAAGCACTTTATTATTGGCTTTGTGTAAACAAGTGTTTCCTAAACTAAAGATCGGCGCTGTGAAAGATTTGCGGTTAACAAAAATTTTAGTTGTGTGAAAAATTTGGCATAACTTTGAATTAGTCTCGCTGAAAAAATAAGTTTTCTGTCGAGGAATTTTATGACAATAGCCCTCAATCGTGCTCACTCTTATTTCCCGTACCCTTATTAATTACAATTTCCATTGACGATTGTTTTGTGAGAAGTGGCGAGAAATAGAGAGAGCTTACAGGGAAATACTCCTCGTACAGGTTTTTCCCCAGTGTTATATTGGTCTCTTGCATACTAAAAACAGTAACACTTCCGATATACCCGACGACTGTAGCAAATCAAACATTTTTGTGAAATGATGTCATAAATTATAAATAAATCATCGCATTGAGCATTCGATGTCCTTCACGATAATAATTTTTTGGAATTACAGAAGTCAGCTATTTCCGGTTCTTTATGGTCCCCGAGAATTGACTAATACGCGTTCTTAAATAATTTTCTACTCTATTTAAACTCAATAAATTATTTAGTGTGAAACTTGATTAATTAAAGCGCGTGTCTCTAAATTTGAGTATCTCGTGATGGGAGTATAAATTTCCCAATCCCAACATATTTCAGCAATTTCAAGGTGATTTTATTGCGATAAATAATTTGCATACTGTATCTCTTTGGTCAAATATCATATTAAAAGCATCGTTCGGAGAAAATCGAAGGCAATTTGATCAAGTTACGTATTCGAGTTGGTTGTTTCTTTCTTGGTGAGGATGAGCACGCATTTTACAAGGCCTCGTTATATTTTCCCCGAAGAATGCAATTCTTTTCCGTGCCCAAAGTATGTATAAACATATAAATAACTTCTTAGAAATTATTCGAATCTTTTCTCTGCGAGAAATATTTTTCCACAGTTAATAAAAGACGTGGAATATTTGACTCGTTAAACAAAACAATTTAATTAAATAATTGTGAAATCTTCAATATTCAAGTGCATTTAGGGTCTTGTATATAAACAATGAACAGAGGGATTCTATTTTACCTTTTCATTGAGGTCTGTTGTTTATGAGAGTGCTCTTTTGTCTGTTGTGATCAAATATTGAAGGTGATATTGGACTCTTGTCAACCACATTTTTATCAAAAACTATGCCTGTTTCATTTGTGGCTTTGTCACACAGTCTATACCTATGCAAGGTGTCAAAAAATAATATCTGTATTTACGTCATCAGGGGTTAATGAAGTTCTAAGGGAGTGTGGGTTGAATGGAGTTAGATGCAGCACTATGTAATAGTAACTATTTGAAAGTGGCTGGTTATCAGCCTCCCTAATTTGGACATTTATTCACAGTCACATGCATTATACACTTAAATTTAGCAGTTGTGTGCATCATACCTTACTAACAATAATTGTTGCTCAAGCAGACATGGTGCTTGTGTCACAAATCAAGTATGTACCAGTTAAACTTGAATGGGTCCTTGTTCCCAAAAGTGTGAGCCTCGCACAAAAAGCAAAAAAGCTGATGGTGATGTCAATAATTTGTGCGTCTGTCCAGGCAAGAACCAATCAAAATATGGGAATAACTTGGGTTATTATATAAACTTAAAACGACTATTCACCTTAGTGTCGGTGGCTAGTGGTGGATATTTACCTTATGTACTTCAAAGCTCGTAAATATCTACCATTAGCCACCTCCACTTTGGTGAGTAGTTGCTAAATTTTGACTAAGAGCCTTTTATAGTTTTCCCCTTTAAGGAAAGACACATTTCTGGAAATTTTCTAAAAAGAAAAATGTGGAGACATTTGAATGCCAAGTTTTCAGATTCTCACCATTTTTAAGATATTCAATGATTGCTTTCAATAACTGACTATTTTCAGATTATTTTCAAAATGTCATTCGTGAAGGTCACCGCCAGAGTTCTCTCTTCATGGTGAACACCCAGAAGAGAAACCTAACAACTGACGAAGTGCAAGTTCTTTCAACTTTCTTCAAACACCTTGAAAACTATCTGGTAGATGATACAATGCAGTTAGAAGACATTGTAAATACATTTTTTCGTGATTCCTTTCCTTTGGTTCTCGAGTATGCAATTGACAGAGGTGTCTCAAACTTGTACAAACAATGTTTGAAAACCAATATGGAATCAATTCAACCATTTGGAAATCGTCCAGCACAGTTAGTGGGAATTTTTGAAGAGGTATTTGAACCAGTCCGTAAGCTGTTGAGCAGCTTTAAGTTTGCCATAGAAGTAATGAACATGGCGCAACAATTTAACTTTTCAAGTGGATGCAAGAACTTGCTTCTGGAGATGAAGTTTTGTTCATTGTGCCGGGGTCTTCATAGAGTGAAGCCATGCTACGGTTACTGCAATGATGCACTGAAGGAATGTTTAATTGCTGAAATTAAGCTACAGAGTTTGTGGGGGTCATATATTGACAATATATACTCCCTCACTCACAGCATTGGTATGTCAGATTTGGAGAACTTCTCAAACTCAATTTACAAGGACTTGTGGGGAGCTGCTATGCATGTAATACTTCAGAAAGACAATATTATGGCACAGGTAACAAGGTTTTTTAAATAATAAAATATTCTTGTTTGCCTCACAATGTGGTCACTTGTGATGTAGATCGCAGCATTTCGACTGCATACTGCTAGTCTTCATCAGGCGATGAGGTCAACTGGTTACGCATCACCTTTTAAGCAGGATGCTCCGCTGTGATTGGTGCATTTCAATGCGTGCTGTTTCGGTGTGTTGTTCCTTTGGCGGTCCACTGTTGCACCGTTCTCCTGTTGTTGTGTTTCTTGATTTTGCAATGATCTGAGAGCAAGAAATAATAGTGTTTCTTTCTAAGCAATTTGGCAGTGTGAACCAAAGACAAATAAAGCTTATCAATCTTATCAACAAATAATTATTATTATTCTTATTTGTGGATTATGTTCTTTCTAGGCTTTTCTTTAAATTTTCCATGAAGATAACCTTATAGTGGAAATACAATCTTGGACATTTCAAAATAATAGAAAATGAAGACCATCCCTTCCCCCCAATTTCAATGATGAAAAAATGGCAGGCTTCAACTTGCACATGGATTCATCATTGATTTAGGGGGGAGGTGGGGAACTAAGTTTTTTTTTATTTTGTCAAAGATTGTAGGTCATGTGCTCAATATCTGCAAGCCGAGACTGAAATGAAAATTGTATTCCTCTTTGGAACTTCTAACATTTGAATACTGGAATTTTTAATTTTATTTTTTAAATTTCCTTGCTATCAGGGGTGTTTTTTGTTTTGTGTTCGCTGGGCTGAGAAGTACAGGAAAAGAGACTTTTTACAATGACTATAAAATATTTGTGCGCTCACTGGCTAATTTTTATTGTCAATAAGCGGACAGACACATAAATTTATAATTTATGAAGTAGTGACGCTATCTGCTAATTAGACTTACTAGCCTTGTTTGCATGGACAAAATACAAAAGAAATATTTCTTGAGAGTGAGGCTAGTCAGTCTAATTAGCGCATAAGCAAAATAATACATTTTTGGCCGCCATTTATGCATTCCGTCTATTGCTCGTGTCAGATTGAAGTTTCTCACATCTTTGTCTTGCATTCTTCTTGTCGTTTGACTTAATTTTGACCCCTCTGCCTTTCTGTTATTGTAAAAAACAAATTGATGCCAGTTTTTATAGTCCTGTAGTATATGTAGTCTGCGGATCCCCTCAGCTATCGCCTCATGGATCCACAGCTACTTTGACAATGACTGTTATGACAAAATTCATGATCAATAACAGGACAGACGCATGAAAAACTGACATCAATTTGTTAATCTGCCTTGGATTGAAACTCACTGTGTTGAGCATGTGCAGCGGTTTCTTAGTGCCCGAATCATTGTGTGATACTTCACATGTTGTGCGGGCTCAATGAACAACAGTGGCAGAGACAGGAATGTGCCAGACACAGCTGGCTCGAGTCACAGTCAGCAGTTAAATCATGGGGCTTGCGTTTTGAACAGTGCCGTCCAAGGCCGTGGAGGGCAGTTGGACCAAAGTGAGTTTCGACCCACCCGTACTTATCAGCCCAGCGTTCAATGTGAATGCAAAAGAAAAGAGGCCCCTGCTAGCAGGGAGAACTAAAAATATTTTTTTATTGTACTTTCAAGCATCCTGTCTTTGTTCATTTAATAAATTACCAAAGCTTCCCATTTTTTATTAATTTTATTATAAAAAGTAAAAATCAAACCAATAATCATTTTAAGTGATCAAAACTGGCATTTAGATTTGAAAGCACCATTCAAATTATTTATGTTAAATCTGGTTGCCCCTGACACCGGACAACTGGTACAGACTGACTTTTAATCCTTGGTATCTAGGTCAGAAACAAGTGTGGCATCCCAGTGCTCATTGATGCACCATCTGAGATGTCCTATAGCACAAATTCAGTGCCACCTACCCCACATGTGAAGGTACGGCTTTTTGCCAAAATGGAAGAAGGTAGAACTAATGTGTCTACTCTGAAGTCGTTTTATCGAGACTTGCCAGATGAGTTGTGTGTTGCAGATGAGCTTTCTGTAAAGCAAGTTAACTTTGGTAACTGCTGGAATGGAAAGTCTGTAGAAAGGTAAGTCCCAGCACTGTATAATTTTTATTGGTTAATAGCAATAAAAATTTACTTAACTGATTGATTCCTTGGAGTGAGACTTAACAGATTTTACCCAGCTGTCTAATACTAGCAGGTTTTACTAGTCAACTGGGGGCTTCTTCCTAGGGCACCTGAAGGGTAAATGGGTTTAATAATGAGAAAAAGAGTGGATTAACCATTATATTAACTAATATTGTTATGTAAAACAGATAAAACACAGCCTTCAAATCAAATCAGATTAATGATGATGATAATTATATAATAAGTGATGATGAGGACGACAATAATAATAATAATAATAATAATAAGAAGAAGAAGAAGAAGAAGAAGAAGAAGACTATTCTGTACAGCACTCTCTCCAAAACATGCCCAAATGCATCAGAGGAGAGAACTGACAAACACAACCCACATGTGGTGAAAAGTTTGTGAGTCAATCCTGGCCATTCATCCTTGCCTTTACTGTTACAATTTGATTTTACACATGCAAATGGGAAGCAACTGGGATTCAAGATGTGCAGTAAAAAAAATTCTGTATTAGAGTCTAGAGCCTCAAAATGTAATTTAGTGAAAATTGATGTTAACACTCTCCCTCTTAAAATGGCCTTTTATATTGCAGATTTTACTCTTTCTAATGCTGGGTGATTTTACTTGTTAAGGGCACACCTGCGGGAGTGCCAAAAGGGTTAACTTGTTCCTTGTTTCTGCACTCAACAACATAATTTTATTCATGTGATTGAGTCTGCATGCACTTCACAGCATAAGAATTTGAAATAAATAAATAATAATATTAGGCAATAGAGTTACAACACTGGGTGCATGAATGGACAGGAAGGCCAGATTGTGTAAAAATGAGAGTTTTTTGAACACTTCTGACAGTCAGATGACACCTCACTGATTTTACAGCATTCAACCCTTATAACCCCTAACCCCTTTTTTTACATGTAAGGTACACAGGTTTAGACTCAGTTACAGCAGACTTTGAGATGACCAGTCAGGCATGGAACCATTTAAAACTAATGGAAGAAAAAATAAGAGACAAGAAAGGGGAGATTGAGAGGTTAATAGTACACAGCATGGGGGATGACGGAGAAAGTGCCAGTGGTAGTGGTGAAGGTAACGTGTTTGTGATCCAACTTTGTGACTGTTGGGGAAGGGGTTATTATATAGGCCAAGAAATACCATACAGTAAAGTTGTTTAAAAGGATAAATACAGGTGGCAAAATTATTATAATATCAGATGATCAACTTTAACCCTAATAATAGTAATAATTTGTTCTTTAGGATTATTTTGGTTTTGTTTACATTTAGAGTGAATTTTGTTGTGGAAGTATACCTGTGGCATCCCATTTTCTAAAAAGATTAGAGACTCCACATTTCCCAATATTTAAATTAAATTAATTGCCAAAATTTTACTTATCTGCAGATACCAAATTTCTCCTTAACAGCCGCTAAGTTTTTGTGAAGGAGAAGACTGAGGCAAAAACCTGGCATGGATGAATGCAATAAAGTTGATTTACCTTTTTGAACTGTGCAAGAAAGCCAGCCATGCACAATAAATCCCTAGAATTAATACACAAAAACTAATGTAATTATAATTCTCAACAAGGTATTGTATGGCATATTAGGCTTAATTTACAGTTCTTAGGCTGGCATATTGTGCACAGGCATTATTTGTGGCATTATTTTTTTTAGGAAGTGAATACGGAAGTGCTTGTGGTTCAGATGATGATGAGGACTGTGGCAGCTCTAGTGGATCTGGTGTGAAGAATGAAATTACTGACATAACTGCTGGTGAGTTTTACTCCAGAGGCAGTTGTTCAAAGCAATGTGAGCAGGGGTTTGAGTGAAAATCAAAGCAGAGTTACAGCCCACAGTGAGAGGCAAATTTCTGACAACATTGCATAGACGGCAGTTATACTGCTGGTGACCAGCTTCTCATGAAACCCCTGACTGGAAACTTAAGTTGCAGTTTATTTTCTGATCCAAAAAAAGTTTTAGCCTTCATTTTTTCTTTTCCTGAAGGCTAAAATTCCATCATTAAAGCTTTCTTGATGGACAAAATTGAACCCTCTGTTGGTATTTAATCACAGATTAGCATTAAGCGGCTTTTGAGCAATTGGGCCCAGATATTTCTGTGCAAAATTAGCATGTTACCAACTTGCTTGTTGTAGAACATTGTTTGATGCTTCTCAGTGGTTTGAAGAAATTTTAATTTAGCTTAGCAAGTTATGATTCAAAGAGTCAACTTTTGGACATTTCCTGTCTAGTGTCTTCAATTCATCTGGGGTGATGCAATGTTATCACAAGTGTCCTTAATTTATAATAATTATTATGCTACCAGTTAACTAAAATTAGGGAGGATGTTCGGAGGTTCCTATTAATAGTAATAATTTTTTGATGTCCTTTACTTTTTTAATAAAGGAGCAAATTGTTGTCAGGTATTTGTAGAATAGTCTCGTTTGTGTCAGCTATGTAACCGCTCCTCCAGTAGTTTTAAGAGTGAAAGTTTTGCAGACCATGTGCTTTTGATGGAGCATTGATTAAATGAGTCACAGTTCATTCAGTTTGGTTCAATAGTGCAGGAATATTACAGTATTTGCACCTATATGCAAATTGTAATAATTGTTATAGTACTATTAATAGCTACAATAGGTGCATCCTTTCCTTTTTAGTAAATTGGCAGCATACAGTATAAAATCTACAATACTAAAGACCCTACTAGACAGGAATGTCAAAACATTCGGCCTTTGAATTCCTGCAACTTTTTTAGTGAAATCCAAATTTCTTCAAACCAGAGTAAAGCATCAAACTGTGTCGATCTGATTGTCAACCTGTTTGCAATGTGAATTGTAACTTTCATTATCAATTTGCGTTTTGTAAAATCACTTCTCAATGATCTCTCATCTCTTCTGCATATTTTTTTCCAGATGAGAATTCAGACCTCTATCTGGAATTTACAACACAATCTAGCAATGTGGTTGATAATATACTAGCTGGTGGAGTTCCTACAACCAAGCGTAAACATGGGAATATGCTAGCTCGTGGAAATGCATCATCTACTTATCTAACTTTTGCACTTCCATATTTAGCCCTGTTAATGTTTGCAATCCTTCCACAAAATGGCTGACCCTGTTTTTTGCCCTTGAGAAAATCAGTGAATCGCACTGTAATAAGTTGGTGAACTGCATTCATGTATAGCTGCAATTAATTAGCCATTTTTACATTCAGAGCTTACTTTTGTTTAATTACATGGTGCTATGGGGTGTCAGAACCTGAACCCATCATCCCAGCAAGTTATGGTAATACAGTGAACCATTTGTACATAATTATTGTAACTTGTTAGACAATGGGGGTTATTGATCTCCATAATGGAGAAGGACTTGTTAATTTATTATTGGTGTACTATCTGTAGGTGTTGACCACATAATTTGATGGTGAAAGCTCACTGCAAGAACTTCAATTAAGCCAATTAACAAATTGATGTCAGTTTTTCATGCGTCTGTCCTGTTATTGATCATGAATTTCGTCCACAGCTACTTTGACAATGTTATGATGAAATTCATTGTCAATAACAGGACAGATGCATGAAAAACTGACATCAATTTGTTTTTTACAATAACAAAAAGGCAGAATGATCAAAATTAAGTCAAAACACGAGGAGAACGCAAGACAAAAATGCGAGAAACTTCAATCTGACAAGAGCAATATCGATCATTATTGCATAAATTATAAAATTTAATTTATGTGTCTGTCCGCTTTTTGACAATAAAAATTAGCCAATGACACACAAGAATGTTGCAGTCATTGTAAGAGCGGCGTTGATTTAACCCATTCACTCCTCAGGTGCCCTAGGATGCCCCGAGTTGACAAGTAAAATAGTCTGGCATTAGACAGAGTAAACTCTGTCAAGACTCGCTTCCAGTGAGCCAGTGGGTTAATGGAGGGGTTAAATTTGACTGGTTTAAGTGATGTACGTTCCAAATTTGTCCCTACCATTTCGCTTCTAAGGTGCAAAAAGAGTTCATCAGCCTCTGCACTTTCATTTAGGAATCAGCAGAGGCCCTGACCACTGGGAAAAAAACTTATTGATGTGTCTTGCTGGCTTCCAATAATTATTGAAAAGAGTTCAACTGGTATAGAGATTTTACATGTAGATCAGGTCTTAAAATCAGCAGGTTGGCCTTTACTATTTTGTACATACTTTGTGAATGATGATGAATAGAGAAGGTTATTGTAGGTAATAATGTCTTATTAGCTTCAAGCATTTATACTATGACAAGTGTGAAGTAATATTACTCATTTAGTGTCATGCAGACATGTATCGAAGGGGCCATGTCATGGTATTTTAGGGTGTTTAGGGGAACAACATAAAAGTTGTTATTGCAATGTTTCATTCTACTTTTTGGGCATCTTGGGGGTCGTGAAATTGGATCATTTTGCCTGACATAGCCCTTTAAGATTCATGAAAATTATTGGTAAGATGCTAGAAGTCTAATGAAAGATGCATTGTAAATAAATTTGTTATTCAACCAACAAGAAGTCCAGTTGGAGAGGCATTGTTAAACAGCCATTCTGAATTTGGCCATAAGCCAAATTCAGAGGCCCACAAAACATGAGCATGTTAGATAAATAAAGTATAAATTATTACACGGCCCTGCAGAGATATGAAATTTCCCTTCCAGTGTTGAAAGATATTCACGAGTGAGCACAGCAGTGATGTAATTGCAGTCATGTAATGTTCTGTCTATTATATAAACACCCATTATCTACCAAACCATACTTCACTTTAATATTATTTGTAGTTCTAATGTAGAGCAGCATGACAATTCCAGGGGTTGGGGGGGGGGGGGGGGGGAGTAAGCAATAAAGTATGTATGTACGCATGTCTAAGGTCAGCAGTTTTGAAAAGGTTTGTTTCGTTTTAGCTACAGTACCCTTCACCCCCTAACCCCCACCCCTGGAATAGCCATGCCAACGTAGAGCAACAGTAGGATTTATTATCTGACCATAGCAAAAAAAGACATCATGTTTTTGTGCAAAAGCTCATCTTGTACATTTCATAGATGTTTAGATAGCAAAAGTAAGCATTTCACATTGATGTAGGAGACCTGCAGACAATAAATTCTTCATTGACAAAATTTGTCCTTTCATGCCGGTAGCGCATCATTCATTTTACTGAGAAAGCATGTCTCAAGAGACACCAGCTGATCCTTCACAATGTCCAAGCTTCTTCAAACCATAAAGTACTCCGCAATTGCATGCTGAGTAAGGTAAACTTTATTAATTTAAGTGGATTTGAAGCTTAATAATTATCTGTGAAAAGTGCTTGGTTACCTACAATTTTCTTTTTGGCTACCAAGAGGTGTTACTAAGATAGACTTTCTCCGGATAATATCCCTCTATTAGTAAATATAACCAATAGGAAACCCAAGTAACTCAAGATGCACAGAACCTTTCCATCTGCGACAAAATTAGTTGAGACAGTTGCCAACAGAGCACACTGGCAACAACACATTCATTGTTTGCAAAAAAATAACCTTTCCGAGATACCCCTCCCTCCACCACCCTAATCAATGTTGTACCGCTGTTGACAAAGCTCATAGGAAACAGAAAAAAAATACAACATTGTCCCAGGGGTGCGGGGGAGACCATTTTCGCACCGAGCTTGAAAACGACTCTGAAGGATAAGAGTGTCTCAACAATTTTGACGCCGATTGTAGGTATAATAATAATAGTAGGCACTGTCCTTTTGAGAATTTAATAGGGTTTTCAAATTTGAACAGAAGTGCTACATTACCAAATTGGTTTCTGGGTCTTTTCAGTGCTGACCATTGCCATGGCAACAGCTGGTGACTCACAGACACCTGCCTGGTAATAGTTCCAGACAAAAAAATTGACATTCCACAACAGAAACAATCAGCAGTGTTGTAATCCTTTTCCATTAACGGGGACAGCGAGTGATAAATGGGGACATAGTCTCCTGGGGGTTCCCCATTGACAAGTAAAATCGCCTGGCGTTAGGCAGGCGTCAAAGGGCTAAAAACCCACTCTTACCCGACAGAAACCATTCTGAGCCACCCTTAGGGAGGCTCAAAAGGGTTTTCAGTTGAACATGGACGTAAGCCACTTATCCAATACTTTAGCTGCTTACATCAGCTCATGAATCAAAATGGGGCACCGAAGATAATAATCTTTACCGCTGATTTCGCACACTTTTCTGCTGATTCTTTTACAGATGGAATATAAACATACATCTCCTATTCACGAAAACTTTGCACAAACTGTTTAATGGTCACTTTAATCTGTTTTAGTTGGCCTATAGTCCACATGGGCACGGACTCGACTGAGCGGATGATGCATGCATAAATGCTGATTTTGCCACAGCACTCATTTAGATCTCTTCTTCCGGATAGTACATTGCTTTCATTTTTTGCATGATAACTTAAATTGAAATTTATTTCTTCAAAACTGAAAAAATCCTGTAGGCAAAAAAAAAAGTTAGAGACATATTTCAAAAACCTTTATTTCTGTAAAACTGGCTATGCATTTTTTTTAATTTTAAGTATTTTAGAGATAATTTTCTTACATTGAAACAATGACCTGCAACCCGCGACCTGCGTCTTCCAGATAGTACATTGCTTTCATTTTTTGCATGATAACTTAAATTGAAATTTATTTCTTCAAAACTGAAAAAATCCTGCAGGCGAAAAAAAAAGTTAGAGACATATTTCAAAAACCTTTTTTTCTGTAAAACTGGCTATGCATTTTTTTTAATTTTAAGTATTTTAGAGATAATTTTCTTACATTATCAGGTGACTCTGTACGGGAAGGTTTCAGTCTTGTTTTTTTTTTAAAGACAGTTTGTGCTGATTTTAAGGCCCAAAAAAGTACATTAAGTTATATCGTTGCCATCTTAACAGTATTTTGGAAGAAAATGTGATATGAGAAATCTATTATGGACACTTACTGGTAATACTTTGGCTAAATTTTGTCTCGATATGATTACCCTGACTATATCTAAAAAACAGAATGTATTTATTTGTGTGAAAAAATGGGAGAAACTATTTTGAGCCTTTTAAGTTACGTTTCTTAATAAAATTCTGAGGAAGAAGCATCTCAGGGGAGAGGGAATGTCACCGCTCCAGTCTGGGTCTACCATATATTTCAAGATTTTTTCTTTGCTTTCCTTTTTCTTACAATAAAAATTTTATTAGTTCCACAGGTTTATACAATGAAGAAAACCCAATTAGACCAGTGTGTCACTACTATCATTATTTTGTGGAAAAGCCTTAAGTGTTGTTAGTCAGCCTGAAAACAGTTTTTCAAAACTTTTGTTTCAATTCCCTTATGTTCTGGACTTCACCCTTGGAAGTCAAAAGTAACTTAACAGCAAGACAATGACAAGCTGAGTTATACAACAAAGCTGTAAAGTCTTTAACATCGCAACCAGAAAACCGTGAACCTCAAAATATGTCAGGAATGCTTGTTTTTAAGCCAATATTTGAGGACTTCACACGTCAAAACTGAATAACCGTTATTAATCGAAGGATATTTCTTTGGCTAGAAAAATCGTTTTTTCCTAGTTTGATCTAAGTTATCTATTTTATTTGCAAAAAGACCAGAATTAGCTCAAATCAGATCAATGACCAGGAAATCCAAAGCCGACACAATTCTTGCCGCGCAAACATAAACACATTGCGGTTTATGGAGAGGATTTCAGATGCGTGAATGGTCAAAAAGTAATAACATTCCTGACATATTTCGATTGTTCACAGTTTTCGTGGTTGCACTGCGATTAAGCAGCCAACAATACTGTTTACCAGACAATTCTTGAGAATATGTGAAAAAATAAATCTCTTTTAAACAGTTCTATTTTGGCAAAAAAGGTACACCATAAATTATCAGTTTAATTCAACTCAATACTAATATTACTGCTTGTGAAGCAAGGCAGTCTGATATTGTGACAAGTTAACAATGCTTAGCCTGCTAAAACTCCCTTCTGAGTCAGTCGCACTGCCTGCTTTAGTCATGCAAGTGAGCTGAGGGGAGAATGGCGATAGAGCGAGATGTAGCTTGCAGTCCCTAAATCTTGCTCTATCACCAGTTCAACTGACTCAGAAGGGACTGCTAGCAGTCTAAACTATGCTTGACTTCTGCTTACAAGACAACATCTGTACAGATTTCAAGAATAGCAAACCTGTGAAACCAAAGAAATGGGTTTATCGACTGAGTTGATATGGCAAGTTGACCACTGTAAAGATATTTGAAAGCTTTCAAATCTATTTAAGATGGTTTATTTACCCTATAACCTCAGTTCATAAACCGATTTCTATGTTTCACTTCCCCATGAACATAGCACCAAAGTTTCTTTAAAAACTGAATCCCTTTGTCCACTTTTTATCAAAAAAAATTACGCCAATATTGCTTGAGATCCTCACCAAATAGGACTTCCTAGAATCAACTAAGAAATAGGTCTACATTTTTCTTTGCATACATTGTAGCTCCCATTTAGTCATTCCATTCTCAGGAACTAATTTGCCACACAGAGACCTTTAAGACCTTCATATCAGCAAGCATATTTTCCCAACTGCTCTCATTCATTTCACGCTAACTACATAAGAACATTAAAGAAAACATCTACATAGTAAGACAGTAAGTGAATCAAATTGCAAAATCTTTCAGCTCTTGAAACATGCTGGAAGCTCTGAATGATTTATCATGGCGCCAGGTTGATTCCCAGTTTAATTACTTAATAACTAACTTTTCTTAAGAATATTGAATGGTATAAAATCAGCAGAAGTACTGTGGCTGGAAAAGGCCATAAAGTATTTTGCATGTCCATAAGTTTTTGTAACGTTTTCAAAAACAATTTAGGTTAAAATTACACTTGCTTTTACAATAATACCTATAGTTATATACATTTTTCTGCAGTTCTTGATGTCAGTATGACAGATAAATTATCTGACTTAAGTCTCAAACACAAAAATTAACAAATGAGTACAAAAAGCAGGTCTCTAAGTGATAATTTTGTCACCTAAAAAAATTTATACATTAGTTTACAGTTTATTTCAAGTAGAGTACAACTCCACTTAAAAGAAAGCCTGTCAAGTACAGCTTGATGACTCACTTTTGAATTGTGAGTTGCTTTTTGTAAGACTGTGCGCGTCAGTGGATTCAACTCGTGCCTTCCCCTCAAACTGAAGTGGAAGAAGAGTATTCTTTCAAAGGCAGCTGGTATCAAAACTAATGTTACACTTCACACTGGAGCTCACATCCTGGCAGAACAATTTCTCGTGTTGGTGTATTTGGAATACGCCGTTAGGCTACTTGAGACACAACCAAAACCCATAGAGTTAAAGAAAGCAACCATAACCCAAAATGGTGTTGTGATGCCAAGTTGCCCTTTGAACGTGGGTTTTTGTTCCCAGTACCTCCAGCCATTACTACTCCTTCATCACTTGAGTTATCAAGAATTATTCCACTCTTTGATTCAGTTGGTGATATCCTTGTTACATCAGCTATTTCATTTGAACCACTCCCAGAATCACCGCTTGCACTTCCACTTGCTGAGCCACTGCCATCCTCAGAATCACCACTGGGAATCAGTTCATCACCATCTATAGCAGCATTTAATTGATAAACAATTTCTTTCAGTCTTTCAATAGCTTGCTGAATTGTTGGTTTGGGGACATCCTCTATATCATTCCCTTCACTGTCAGGGCTTGTATAACTGTATCAGAAAAGAGAGTTCAAGTTAAGTCAAGTGGTTGAGAATATCTTTACAGTTTATTTCCTTACTAATAATGTACATGAAAAAATTTCAGCACATTGATTGGCTGAGCACATTAATCCCAAACAAAAGGCAGAAAAGTAAAATTAGTGCATAAAGTTGAAATTAGTGAAATAAAGTCATAGACAATCAAATGCGAGCCCTGGATGGTGCAATTTTTTTGGTGATTGAGTGATATGCATGCATTACTTCTGCTTAACTTAACCATCTCAAATTTTTGCATGTACATTATTAAGTGATCACATGATTGTTCTTGTGCAATTTGGAATTAATAAGCACTTGTAGAGTTTTTCAAAGACTACAAAATGTATTGTGAGAGCCTGTAGCATCTTTGAAAAAAATTACTTGCGCTTATTAATTTTATTCCAAATTGCACTCTAAACCATGTGATTACCTACATAAAATTCAAGGTGACAAAATTACACTCTTAAAATACAGTTTTAAAACTTTTACTTTGGCCATATTACGAAAGACCCTCCCATTTTCTACGTATGTGATGGGACTAGAAAATCCAATAATAATTGTAACAGTTTTAACTTCAACTATCAAAAGATAACTCAACATCACACTCACTTTCCTTGTCCTACTCCATTCCAGCAATTAGGATCCTTGTCTTTGACAGACATGTCAATGTCCTCACAAATGTCTCCAGGAAGAGCACTCCAGAAATTCTCAGCCAACATCATCTTTTCCTTGAAATCCATACTCAATCTAGCAAGTGGAAAGGACTAAAATCTGCAATTTCTCTATTGTACAATTTGCATAATATTACTAAAATCTCCAAAACACAAAGTAGGGAAGCATAACTCTAGCCTGTTCCTTTCTTCTTTTTCTTGCTACTGGTAATGCATTTTGCTAAATTAAATAAGTTCCCTCTCTCAAATAAGCCCCCCCCCCCCCTCTATTCAAGCCCCCCTCAAATGTCCTTGAAATAACTAAGCCCCCAGGGGGCTTAAATGGAGAATGTACGGTATGATTTAATTAATTAGGTCTCCCAGAATAAGAGTGGACTGGTAGTCTGATATAATATTCTCCAGCTTTGGAAATAAGTGTGTGCTTGATCACTTCATTGTTCCATGGATTCTTATTCCTGATTTCTGGCCCACACCAATCTCGTACCCAGAGTCTTCGGGCTTCTTGGTCAGCGGGTGAGCGCCCGGAGAGACTCTGGGATAATCGACTCCATTTTCCCAGAAAACGTGGGTTCCGGTCTGAGTTTAAACGGAAACAGAAAAGAGAAAACCGTAAACAGTAGAAATGGCGGGTTGAAAGTGTTCGAGAAACAAGAATTTTAGCCTTACACACAAAGAAACTGGAGAAATGTTCATTGGTTTGCTGTAAGAGAAAATGAAGATGAAACCTCTGACGCTTTCGGTAAGTGTATTTTTAGTGTTTCAGCGTACATTCCATCGTTCAGAATGCCATCGTGCAAGCAACACGATCGACAAATTTTTTGTGGAAACGACACAAATGCCCTCTTCTACTACAATTTGATGTTTCCGTAATTCTGAATGGCTTCGACAAGACCTTATTCCACGGATTTCTGCTTAAAGAGACTGATGTAATGTTTTCCCACGGTACTTTTGCAACAGCAACAGTAATCACGCGTGGGAAAATTCCCGTGCGGTTTAAGACATAATTCAAACCTCGTCGTTTTATTATTTTTGTGATTTATACATTTTTGAGGTAGAAAAAATCAAACAGCACTGAAACTAGTTTTAGATTTTGAATCTCCCTCCAAATTCTGGGGCTTTCGAATTACTTACCGACTTCCTGTAGGACTGTCATTGTTACGCAAGCGGCCAATCAAAAATATAGTTCAAGTCGATTATCCCAGAGTCTCTCCGGGCGCTCACCCGCTGACCAAGAAGCCCGAGGACTCTGGGTACGAGATTGGGCCCACACAAGCCTTGAATTTCAGGAACACAGATTAAAAGGAATCACCAATGCATGCCTACCCTGCAAGCAGTTGGTTTCTCCTATGCTTCCCAAGAGAGAAACCACTGCGAGCAACCGTTGAGTGAGCCGCCGTCCAGCGCCAAGGACGAATAAATTATATTTGAACCGGTAAAACAAGTTAGTAAAGTTGTTTTGGCGCTTGCGCCTGCGTTCAGCTACCTAACTTCTGTGTTTGGGCGAGCCTGCTGTGTAGTGATTTCCCGCAAAATAACACGAAGTGATGTCAAATACATCACGTGGGGTGTGGCATACTTCACACATGCTCGATGGAAAATCAAACGGTTGCCTGCAGTGGTTTCTTTTTCGGGAAGCATAGGAGAAACCAACTGCTCACAGGTTTGTTGTTTCCAAAAGAGTACTTACCTTTCCAAATTAACAGAAGAGGGAGCAGTCCTTGGTAAAGCTTCACTCTCACTTCCTTGACTGTTGCTTTCTTCAAGGAAGAAATCTTCTGTAGATCTTTTGGTAAGACCAGGGTCACCACACTCATTTGGATCGAAAACCTAATAAAAGGTAATTACCCCTTGAAGTCATTTGTTAGAGAAAGTTTCAATTGAGTGCCGTAAAACCAAAACCAAAGTAATTACTTTGGCCAATCAAAAAGGACGGACACAATACAGTAAACCAATCAAAACTCGAAGTAATTACACGTAGCCGACACAAAGCGCGGGAGCCACGACTGGTTTTGGTTTCACTTCTGATTGGTTGAGAAAATGGCACGAGAGCTTTGAACCAATCACTGAGTGAAGAAATGCAAAACTAAAGTAATTCACTAATTACTTTCAACCCTCTATTGAAAACCACTCTAATACCAATAATTGGTATAATAATTCTTATTAAATTCTCAACCTCAGATAATGCAATTCTAGCTTTCTCATTGGTTCACTGAATCTTGGTTATCAGCCATTATACAGGCATGTTTGACCTTCTATGGAAATAAATGTGGCAAACGTCACTCAGCATAAAATATTATTTTTGGCTCCCAGAAATCACATCACTTTCCAGTCGTTTCTTAAACTTGAATAAAATTTAGCAAAACTGAAGGTTGAGAAGTCAATAAAACAATTATTATTCCATTCACCCTTGTTGGACACAAGATTGGTCACAGCCAACTCGGTGCTACGTGCCTCGTGGGCTATTTGCCATCTCGTATCCAATGCGGGCTAATGGAATACATGTAATTATTGTTAATTGTTATATGGCAAGCAATTCTCAGGCTGAATGGAGCATGCAGACTGACTAGTTTTTCATTTGGGATTTTACAGTAGGGACATTACCATGGAAACAGTCCGTTTCCATTCTACATTTTTTCTCTCTCCCGGGAAATTCAAGTTGCGTGAACAACAGTACAATTACAGCAAGCAGAATTTAGTTTTACTTGTAAATGGTTACTGTTCTAAGTAAATTCCACGCTGATGGAAGGCAAAGATTACGAACATTCACCAAGCATATCTCAAAGTGTCCGATTGTGCAAAGAAACTATGGCATATAATAAACAACTTCCTAACCTCACTTGTTTAAGACTGTACAGGGGAATATTGGCCCTCAATAATTTTTGTACAGACCAAAGCACGTACTGCCATGAACTAGGGCCAATATTCCTCAGTATGGCCCTCATGCTCGGTTAGTAAGAGTAGTAGGAAATCAACTCCCACTAAAAGAAGGGGAGAAATTAACTCATCTCTGTTACACAACATCTTTTAGCCTTTGGAGTGCACATGGTTCAATTTTGACATATTTACGACATTTACCTTAGACATAATTATGAAGTTTCAATGGTCTTCAAAACTTTAGGATTTTTAGGAGTGTCAAGGTGGTCTCTGAATCACATGCTTAAACTACCATCTAACAGATAGATATGGCGGTGGTTGTTAAACATTTTGATGGAATTCCTTTCCCACGGTTTGAACAGTATCCAGCTTTGAGTGTCCCAGTGTTCTCACCAGGCCGCGCCATTGCGGGATTCCCGCAAGAAAAATAGAAATGGCGCATTAAAAGTCATGCAAATGCGCCCACGTGGGCGCAAAAGGATGCTACGAGCAAAACAGACTTTTAGAAGTAAGTTAGCAGTCTTTTATTCCAGCGAATACTCCAGCTCCTTGCTTCTTCAACCGAATGAAAACAGTTTATCAAAATATTCAAAGCGCTTTCAAAGCCTTCAATTTCATGATTATCGTCAGTCAAACGAGCATTTTGCAGCTTCGAAATCTTGGCTGCCATATTGGATCAGGTAGCTATAGGTACTATGTGTAACAGATAATTTACAGTGCAGGCTCATGTTATTCGTCGTGGCACAGATAAAATTAGTTCCTTTCCTTCACACCAAATTACCAAGGATTTAAGAAAGTGTAGAAGATCATTGAAACGCTCGCTGGTGAAAACGACAATGAAGAGGACAACATCAACTTCAAGCAAGGTCAAAAAGCCACTTCATTGAAGAAAGACCATGTTTTTCAGAGTGAATGGAAATGGATTATTGCCTATGATGCCCACAAAGAGATCACAACGTGTATGTAAGATCTGTTTCGGGGCAAACAAATCATGCATTTACAACATTGTTGAAGGCCCACCATTGTAAGAGTTCCAATTTGAACAAGCATTGATGAAATGGACAGAGAAATCACAAGGGGTTTTTTCCCCACACTAGTCATGGAGCGCAAGTAACTTTGTCCCACTTAAGTTCCTGCAGGGCCCCTATTCTTCGGGAAAAGGGGCCCTGTGACTCACTAAGACAAACTCATGGTGAGAACACTGGTGTCATGGTGTACTGGAAGAACCACAATAATGAAAAGATACCTTTTCAAAATCATGAGTCCTGGGGGGAAATGGATAAAACTGTTCTTTTCCAGCAAAGAGGTTACAAGTGCAACCATGGACTCCCTGTTACTTAGAGTGCAAGAAAGGTTTCCTGGTCTGAAAAGTAGTGTTGAACACAACACCTCGTAAGAATTTGAAGTATTTACAAGCAAAAGTGGGCAGGGCAGTAACTCAAAAATTTGGGCCCATTCCACAAATCGCTAGTTTTCACATTAATTTCTGGATCACTAAAAATCTTTCCACTTGCTTAATCGATTAGAAAGCCCTCCTCCCAACAAGAATCTGACTGGGAACTCATTTTGCCTCCATGTGACAGCACAGCAAGAGCAATTTCCAATAAATGTGACCCAGCCCCTGGAACATTTTGAGGAGAAAACAGCCTTCCTTTGGACCCTCACAAAACAGGCAATACTGTTCTTCAATCTAAAACTGTGGAATGACTTATTTCAAGAGAGCAATCATCAAATTTATGCTGGGAATTTAATGTTGTCTATTCCTTGCAAGAGTAAAATAATCATCACTCAAATATACATACAAATGAAATTTACTGTGAAGATTGCTTCAACCCCCAAAACTATCAATGAGGAAAGGAAGGGCCATGAAAACGTTTTTAAAGATCTGGCCCCAGTTGTTCAAAAGGTGGATAACGGTATCCACCCGATAACTCATTTTCCATTGGGTAGCACAATGGTTTCATTATGACTTTTCCACTGGATGGTGATTTATCCAGGGGATAGCACTATCTATTATTTAAACAAATGGAGCCTGCAATAGTTTAACTACTGAGGGTGTCCGTAGAACCGTGCAAAAGAACCCTTTTGAAAATCCTGCCAAAGCTAAAATTCTTCAAATCAGATTGCTACAATAAGCGATGCGAGTTTCCCTAACAAAAACAAACAATTGAAAAGCCTGCCGGTTGAAGCTGAGCCTTTAACCCATGAATGCCTCCAAAGAGTGAGACTTGCTAGATTTTACTCTGCCTAACACCAGACGATTTTACTCATCAGTGGGGACCACATAGGAGTCAATGGGTTAATTAACAACCACCACATTCACTCAAACACTACGTCTCCTTTAAAGATGTTCATAGGGAAAAAGTCGAATAAATCCCTTGTTTTCTTCACTGTTACTGAAATCCCCCAGTCTCACCTTTTCTTTTACAGCCTTCCCTTTGTCTGCATTCTGAAAATTCATGATCGCAAAAGAAATCTTGACATTCAGTCTTGGCACAACATCATGAATGTCATTGGGCCCTATCTGCTTTTCCAGAAGTTCTGTTAAAGCTCGTATGTAATTTTCCCACTGTGTATTGACCTTGGCAAGATCTGCCACACAACCTTTATACACATCACTGCAAAATTTAAAACATGGTTTAATAGCAGTCATTGCTTTGCACCAAGAGCAATATTTCATCTTGACCAGATTTTTCTCACAATCCGTGGAAGGTATTACAGCGCTTTCAAGCATGTGTACCACATCCCGTCCAGCAAAGAGAGCTTGTGAAAAAGATCTTGCATGAATCAGAACTTTGCGCACTTGTGGTTTTAACTGTTCTGGGACATCATCAAAGGGCTTTAACTCTTTCATGCGTTGGGTGACACAATCCAGATACGAGTCACTAAACTGGTGACGACCATTCATTATCTGAAACATACGACTCATGAGATTTGAAAAGAACTTGTCCATAATGCCATTGACATCAGAATCCGATTGACCATCATAATACTCTATCAGATCCACGAACAAATCCATGAATATCTTGCTGTTCTGCTGGTAATAACTTTGGTAAATCTTTTGAAACATTGTGTCCAGGTCCTGCTGGGACTTCTTGATCATTCCTCGAAAATAATCTATAAATCAAACAAAATATGTTACGTGTATTTGCTGTTGATTCAAACTAAACCCACCAACATTTAGAGCATAAAAAAGTTGCTATTTCTGGTAACATATCCTTAGTTTATCAACATCCTTGAGCTTGTACTGTGAAAAATATTAACATTTCTTACAGAACTTCCTTAAATAAAGACTCCTACACTGATTACCAAAGAGGTCAATCAGAAATTTTGTTTTGCTAATTGCTGACACCCAAGGCAATAAAAATTTAACAATAAAAAAGGGAAAGTGCTAAAAACACATTGCTGAAAAAATTCATCTCAAGAGAACAATGATACATGTATGCCAATATGCATACATTTTTCTTTCCCTGTTATTCTTAATGCATTAAATTCAGCATCAAGAACAACTGAACACATTGCTTACAGTAACAGAAGGGTTTTCAGAAGGCATGATCCCCCCTGGTCAGAATCACATTTTTTTATGACCATTAGTACAACTTAATTGCAAAGATACATGCTCTGTGAATTTTCATGTATCCAACTCTACCATCTCAGGGTCAAAAACTTGAAATTCTGTGACTGATCATGAATTGTGCCTTATCACAGGGTTCATACTCTTTTAAGCTCTTCAAATTCCACCACTTTTAATGACTTTTTCCATGACCTTCTCTAGCTTTCCATGACCTTAAGTTTAGCTGTCACACAAGAAAATTTTTAAACTATCCTTATCTTAGGATATTTTCTAACATACCTCAGCCTAAATTTGAATAAATTAACAACCTCTGTCCATCAAAATTCTGATTGTTTGATAGAAACTAGACTTAATTTCATTTCATCCCTCTTTGACAACTGCAATGATTTATCTACCACTTATATAATTATAATTTTCCATGACTTTCCATGACCGACCATAAAATCCCATGACTTACCAGGCCTGGAAAATAAATTATTAAATTCCATGACTTTCCAGGTTTTCCATGACCTGTACGAACCCTGTATCAAACTCCAAATAATTGAACATTCAAAGATGCTCAATGTTTGACTAATTAACACTATCTCAATTTTATTGAGTGTCGAAAGCAATTAGCGAATTGCTTTGGTTTTGCATTACTTTACTCAGTGATTGGTTCAAAGTTCTCGCGCCACTTTTTCAACCAACCAGAAGTGAAACCAAAACCAATCGTGGCTGGTGCGTGTAAATTTTCCCATGCTTTGTGTCGGCTACATGTAATAACTTTGAGTTTTGATTCGTCTACTGGATTGTCTCAGTCCTTTTTGATTGGCCAAAGTAATTCCTTTGGTTTTCGTTTTAAGACACTCGATTGAAACTCGCTCTATGCCCAGAAATGAACCTAATCAAATGCATGCTTATTTTGATAGGCTCTCACTTTTCTTCGAAAATACAGCTTTACTCATCTCAGAAATGCAGACAGTAATATATAGTAAACTCTAAGTTGCTTAGTAATGGTAATAGGACTGAGTGGAGTCCAATTTGGTCTGTAATCATACGAGTGCAGTGTGAGTCCAATTTGTTTACCACAAGTTTGATTACTGACTGAATTGGACGACACAAAGTCCTCTTCCCAATTAATAATAAAAATTACAATTTCTGAGAAAAGATGAAGAGCCAAGTTATTAAAGAAAGGGAATATTGGAATTAAAAGACTGACGAAGGAGGCGTATATTGTTTAATGTCATTCTGAAAGAAAGATTTAGGAGTTTGTACACTGTTTCTATGGTGATAGCAACAAAGGTCGTGATTGGTTGATTTAAACTACAACTTTGAATGTGATTGGCTTATTGAACTGTCGGATGACAAACTGTCCGATGACAAACTGTCAAATGACAACTTGGCAAGTGAATTGGTGGAAAATAGGAGTTTTTAAAACTAACCACAATTGAGAAAGTTGTAATTTTTATGATTAAACAGAAGAATGGACAATGGAAAAATCCTAGAAAGAATTTGAGCCTGCGACCTTCGTATACCATCTACAGTTGCATTTACACTTTGAGGCACATGACATTATTGAGCCTTGCATACCAGGCCCCAGTTGTTCGAAGGAAAGAAAAGGGGTATCCACTGGATAAATCACTATCCACTGGATAACTCAATTGATTATGTTAGATAGTGATTTATCTGGTGGATAGCTTTATCCACCTTTTGAACAACTGAGGCCAGAAGGGCATTTTGTCATAATAAGGACCTTTAACAACTAACCTGTCTACCCAGGAGTTCTTGTATCTTATAGACCTTTTTGGAGATACAGCGGCCATTTTGATTTCTTTTGTTTCGAGAGACATTATGGGATGGTCAGGGGGCAAATTAAATATGTATTTGAAACAATAGAAATCAAAATGGCCACTGTACCTGCAAAAAGGTGCATTGGGAAGAGTATCCAACCGGTGTGCAGAGGCTGCAGGTTTGATTCCTGCCTAGGACTCTGCTTTTTCAGTTGTTTTTCTGCCCATTGCCAAGCAACTACCATAAACACCCACAGATAAGCTGGACCCTTTTTTCTAAAAATCGTCGCTAGAAATCGGGGGTGCAGCTTATCTGCACGAATATTTGAAGAAGGCTCCTTGCGGTGTCCAGTTTTCCAATTTCACGTCTGATCTAAAGCCTGGTCTCAAAAGGAGCATTTCTGGATTTTTTTGCCTTTCTTCAAAACCGTGCAAAGCTTAACACAAACTAGACCCTCCGTGAGGGTACACGGGTTTCCTGTGGTACGTGCACCGTTCCAGACAATTTTTTCAAGTTGGGGGGTCATTAAGACCATTTAAGGGGTCACCCAGAAGTCATACCAGCAGAGGCCCTTGCGTAATATGTAGCTCTAACAGTGCATGATATTGTTTTGGTATTGTCTATCATTGTAGTGCCATGGTAGAAGTCTTGGGTAAATAGCCTGAGAAGACGTGGTTACTAGCAAAGTACTGAACCCAGAAAGATTGAAGAAAATAAATGGGAAGTGAGAAACATTGGCCTCTGGGCTGACATGTTGATAAACTTCTTTTCACCACAAGTTTAAGCGTGCCCTCTGAGCATCTGACAGCTTTGTAATACTAAAGTTTACTAAAGTTATTCCCTGTCCGGTGGGATTAGTGTCTGGATGGGTGACCAAAAACATATACCCCTTCGTAAAACAGAAGCATTGGACCGAAAATACTATTAACGCTAACAAATGCGAACTCAGCAAGGTACAGATTTTCTTAGCATGCTTTATGCAAAAACAAATATTGATGCAAAAGTAAATAAATATTGATACACAGTTTTTAGAAAGAGCAGAAGGAGTTTCCAAGGACGGTCGCTCGAGAATAACATATTTACGACATGAAAACAACATTAATTTTGAACCGTGAATATAGAATATAAACAGTTACGATCAGCGACATACATTTTGGGAGATTTTTGCTACGTTCAATTTTGTTATTGTACGTTTTGGCTGCACAAATAAATCGCAAAATCGAAAGTGACATCACCGGAATTCAGCGGGCGCCGTGATTAAGTTACTGCAGCATGTTTACTTGCCAAACAGTGAAGCATCTGTGTCAAATGATGGCAAGATACCGGGTTTTCGTAAGTTTCTTTTTCTGTCAAGTGTTACAAAGTTAGACAATAAATGAACGAATTCAAAACAAAGATCACAATTGCCCACCATTGTTTCTGTAAAGTCAAAAATTTACTCTCCAAGATGAGGTTATTTATCACCAGGTAATTCCATCATTTTGGAAAGAGCAGCTACTTTATTATTCACTGGAGTCACAATTTTTTCCTGCTTTTGGGGCTCATTTTGTTAAAACTCAAGCACGCTTCCAACAGACCTGTTTATTTTCAAGAAACCTTTCCTGCTTACAGAAAAATACTAAAATTATCATCCCGTATCACGTTTCAACCATACACAACATGATATTATAATTCACAAAGGCAGAAAATATCACAGAATCCTTTTCAAGCGAAACATTTTATAGAAACAAACAACATAAGATGCACTAAAACACCATTCGCGTTGCAATGACTTTCGATGCCATTGCTGGTTAACAAGAATAACAAACTCACGAGGCAGAATGTATATTTATATTTAATTAAGTTAGCAAAACAGAAAAACGCTAACCTCATTTTGACACGAAAATGCTTTACTATTGCCATAAAAACTATCTAGTTAAGCTCGCATATTATAAAACATGATAAATTCATAAAGGCCACCTTTTCCAGCGAACAATTTTTTGAAACAAACAACATATTTGCTCTTAGAGGCGAAAACCTCTTCCTATTTCATTGCGTGCATGAAGACAAGAAACTCAATCGTGTCAAATTACCATGTAAGTCAGGTTCAAACCCTTTCCTGAAGAACCTTTTCCTTGAATAACAAGAAAATGCTTTACTATTGCCATAAAAACTATCCAGCACAAATATCATAAAACATGATGAATTCATAAATAAAGGCCACCTTTTCCAGCTAACAATTTTTTGAAACAAACAACATATTTGCTATTAGAGGCAAAAACCCCTTCCTATTTCATTACGTGTGTGAAGAGAAAAAACTCAATCGTGTCAAATACGCACAATATTACAACAAACCAAAATTTCAGGATCAAACCATTTCCATGAAGAACCTTTTCCTTGTATAATGAAGCACAAAATAGACGACAAGCTTTCTTTCAAATAATTCTTGGCTGTCACACTTCCAATTTTTTTTTTACCTGATTGACTGTGCAGAGTTGATCACAGATCCACTTAAGATGTTCGATTCGTTCTCTGTCTTTGTTGAACCCATAAGTTACCAGAGAATTTTCCATTTGGTTTCAGTGTTCTACATAACAGCACACTTGGCAAAATCTTAGAAATACAGCTCACTTTGATTTCGGCTCAACGGGCAACAGATTGTTGTCGAAGTCCATTACTCGTCGCTTTTAAGATTCCACCACCTGTCTTGTTCAGTATCCAAATGACTTGCCATTATTGAGCTTCATAAGGGTATAATTTGTTCAAAGATCCACTAAAACGCCATTCGCGTTATATGGCTTTTGACACCATTGCCAGTTAAGTTTATCATTCTACTGTGTCCACCAGAGAAATCTATGCATTTCCACTACCCTCTCTATCCTAAGAAAATCCGAGCAGAAGGCTCTATGCACAAAGATACCACTTAGCAGGGGAGTGACAGGCAAGACTTTTACTGACACAGACACAACCCAGTAAAAACAGGACACCAAAAATAACTGAACTTTTCCTTAACAACCTGCACTACAGGTTTTTCAATTTTGTTGTGTCTAGTTTCACTGAAAACAAAAGGTGCATAGAAAGGTTTATTGTGAAGCTGGATGTAATGCTCCTTGCATCAATAATAATAATAATATTATTATTCAAGTATTAAATCTAAGTTACAGTAAGCAATCCCAAACACTGTAAACTGACAACCCAGCCACAAGCCCCCACACCCCCCAGAAGATAGGCATCTCTCACACTGATAACCAGTGGAAAGCAGAGAGGGGGAGGGAGGGAAAAAACCGCTAAACGCTCCACACAAAACGTTCCTTCTTGCCACACTGATAAATAAACTCTACACCATTAAGTGATCTGATACATGCGCAAATATAACAAGACCAATGACCACAATTGACTGCACTTGCTCCTCGTTGTTTAAAGTTAAATTTCATTTTTAAAACTTCATTACAGTGGATTTCACGAAAAAAATTTGGCTGCGCCATTTCCGATCTTGGTTGCCAACTCAGGAACTGGGGCGGTTAGTTGAAAAGTTTGTTGTCCACGGGCCAATGAAATTTGCAACTTCACAGTGAAATTTTTGGCCATATTATGCATAAACATGTATTGATTATGCGGAAATTACACAGGCTTATGAGGAAATTTAAAAAATAGATAGAACTAATAATTAGGCCCTTCCAATGTATTTACATGCTTATGGTAAATCAGGACTCGAAAATGCAACCAATACAGCTGCATTTATGACTCAGTTGTTTCCCTTTCCGTTTAAGATATCTGAAAGAGTTGCCCATTTGCGACCACCTTTCACTGTTAAAATAAAAGGGTTAGCAAT
>NC_090881.1:31832956-31850456 GCF_036669935.1 Montipora foliosa
CATCCGAAAATCCACGAAGCCCTAAATTCCACAAATCACGCACTTCATTGAAATTCACGTCCACTTCTTACCAAAAAAATAATAAAATCTTCACAAAAGCTTCATGAATTCCAGTTCACGATCTTGATCGCGTGTTTAGAAATCCACTTTTGTCCACAGTTGAAGGAAATTTAGTTTATTTCTATGATAAATAGGTATTCAAAGTAGTCAAAGTATAAAGCACCAGATAACAAAAAAGCCTCTTGACAATTGCTGTACGTCGAGTCTTTTGTACAAATTAAAATTAAAAATGAACCATAAGACGCTTCTTCTGATTTAGGAGTTAAAAAGGCAATATAATAGGTCATAACAGAGCAAGGTGTAAATAACATTCGCTAATGTTCCGAATGTTTTCTTTCATATGTTCCTCGATACCACGTTCGTGTTTGAAAGCCTTTATAATTTCATTTGTCCGTGATGCACATATAATCTGCCTTTTGGGTTTCCTAATTTTACATATTCTTTCTAAAAAGTCGTAAGCCCCAGACTTTTATACGAGAAGATAAGTGCATTCTGGATGTTTTCAGCAATATGATACGCTGACGACTGTTGTTAAAATTTATCTCTGGTCAGTAAACTATTGCAATGAAAACAATGAAGGAGGAACATTTTTTGGCTGATTCGAAAGATCAATGGTGATAAATCTGTTATAGCCAATACGAGAGTTTGAATGGTTTTCACAACTCTATGCAAAGATGAGCTTGGGAACGTCGGGAAGGTAATGTCGTGGTTTACCTGCCTAGATGTGGTCCTTCAATACACAACATGATAAAAAAAAAACAGCTAAGAACGAATAATCGATTTAGGCAATCACACTTACAAGCTTGCTTAATTTTGTTATCAGCTGCACAAATGAGTAAGACAATTAAGCTCTTCTCTCTATTTATGCATTAACAAAATTACATCTGAGCAAATAAGAAACGTGGTGACTAATTTATGCTGTTTTGTCGTTTGTTTCTAAACTCTGATGGATACATAGGAGGTGAGAGTCGTTTAAAAAAACACAAGTTGACCTGAAGTAAGAAGAGAAATTTGGAGACTTTGAAAAAGAAAGCAGAAAACCATCAAACAAATGTTATTATAGTTCACTATGGACGGATTTACTTTTAGGTTTAGTGTTTACACGTGAAGTCCATGGATGGCGCAACTCCAAATTCCTAAATTTGGAGGCTGAATTGGGGTGGGTCTTTTCGGAAATATCTCCTTGCATTCCATTGCTTGCAAAAAAACACAGATCATTATTTGAAACTTTAAGAGCACTCGGAACTTGGAAACCTGTTTTCTTAAAAGACAAAATTCCTGATTGACCTTTGACAAACGGACAATGTCAATACGTTTTTCCCTTGGTGGTTGAGCTGCAAAAGCCGCCGTTTAGTTTAGTTTCTGTTCGTACTTTAATTGAGGAATGTAAAGCCTTAATTATTCTGAAGTCGAGGCGAAGAGGGTGAAGCATTTTGATGCCCATATCTGCTTCATTTGCCACAATCCAGAATAATGAAAAATGGACCGTACAAGTAAAGAGAAAATATGGAAACCTCCACTTACAGTCACTTACTCTAATATGGTGAATATACATATCAGAACGAGAGCCGAAACTATGCAGCGGTTTGGAAGAAGGTACTTGGATTGCATATGATATGAGCTCCATCGATGATTTTTCTCATCTGCCGATAGGCTTTCGACGGCATTGTAGGTTTTTGATATCTTCATGGATTTATGCTGGGGCAAGGCTTTGAAATGAGTCTCTTGGATACATTTTTGAAAGCGAGTGGGAAAAATGGATCGACCGGGAGTGAATCTCAGTATTCTGAAATGGAAACGAGTCACTTACCATAATTTCAAATTTTGAACTCCATTTAGAGTTAAGAGGCTTTTAAGAAGTTCAACAAAAGAATTCCCATTAAGCCTACATCATGGATTAGCGAAATACACTTTTCCCTTTGTTTCATTGCCGAATCAGTGAAAATCGGAAATACCTGTTCTATAAACTCACGGCGGGGACGCGTGAAAATGACAAATTCAGATAATTGTGAATTTTTTACAGATTTTCAGAAGTTTTTGATAGAGATAATAATAAAGAGAGTTAATTTTGCGTAATGTTTACTGAAATGGGACAAAGCAAAGGGCAAGTTGTATTTTGTTATGAAAAACATGAAAGCTTTGATTTCTTATTCTATCTTGCCGCTCTTTTAATAGTTTTCCGATATCTGTAGAAACATGCAAGAAATGAGGTTAATAAAATGTTTTTCTTTAATTTCTGGCAAAATCATAGATTCCGGCCTGGTCTTGCCACAGCCTTGCCGTTTGCAGTACTGAAAGTTGCTGTCACATCTCTCTAATGATTTTCAACTTGAAAATTCTCCTCAATAGCTAACTAGGCGGCGACTATATCTATTCTCTTTTCACCTGTGGATTATCCCACGCCGATTGAGATGATTCAACTGTTTTGAAATATAAATGAAGTCATAAACGGTGGTTGTAACTGAATTAACATCCATGAAATTATCTGTACTCATTGAATTGACCAAAAAGATGTTAGGTAGCCTTGTGACAAATTCAACTTGTTTTTAATCAGCTTCAAATGCTCCTTAGATAACGGAAAGTCTCCCTGATACCATTTCCACAAGACCCTTGATTTATGGGCGTGGTTTCACGGTTTCTTCCCTTAATCCTTTAGCAAAAAAAGCACTCACATGTCATGCTTTTCCAGCTTAATACCTTGAAGTAACCAAGATGATTAACATATATCATTCAATCGTTTCTTTTAAAATTACTTAGAACTCTAAGAAGAACCCAGGAAAGCCGCGAGTCTATGCGACCTTACTTTACTTGACCAGAACCACCACCCCTGGTTCAAGTTCTCTGGCATTCAGCAATAAGCAAAGCGATCCTGATTTGTGTCAACAACTTGGTCTAAAATGAAAAGCCCTAAAACCCAAAAGGCGCTGGATATATTTCGATCACAGTGCCGCAAGAGTGTTGGAGAAAAAATGTCAAAACTTTACAAGACAAGGGCCGGATATCCTTGAAAACTAATAACTACCATAATTCAGTGTAGTACCAAAAAAATTGAGGTGAAATGTGGCCATAAAACCTTCGTCTCCTTGGGTTTTTGTCCGAAATAGTGCTGTGCGACAATCTTTGCTAAAAGTAGTTCTCTGAAGGTACGAGCATTACGCGCGCGCAGTTCTCAAAACAAACCGCCTGGCACACGTCAACGTGCTGTGAAACTCAAGAAACAAACTAGCTGAATTTTCCGATGCCATTCATCTATTTTTGTTGTATTTTGAGTCTATTTTACAAACGCACTTCCCGGACGGAACGGATTACTGACACTCTCCCGGCTTTTCCCATTTCAGGCGTTAGGAGAATGCGCTGTAAACTTATCATGATTACATTCTTTGTCAATTAGCCCGAAATTTAGCCGGGAGCTGTCGAGGGAAAGGGACGAGGCAGTTCTCCCGCAGTCGAGCGGAATGCCTGGCTTCGCTACTCGCGCGTCGAATAAAAGTTATCTGCAACAAATGTCCCGATTTTGAGAGCTGATGCTCCTATTTCTGGGACAATCAGCGCTATTTCTGGTTCAGCGTGTTCTATCTGCATGTACATGGCGATAACCTCTGGTCATCTGCTTGTCTGCTGTTGCGAGCAACAGGCTAACACCGAGACCGATAAGGGGCATAGTTTTGTTTGCATTTAACGAGGCTTTTACAAAGATTTAGCGTCTAATTTTTTATCCTCTTGTTTACGTGTTTGTGTTCCCGGCATCATTTTCCTGATTGGTTCCGCTTCTCCGCCCCAAGACGTTTCTGATCGTGCATACAAGCACGCGTATCCGTTTCCTCCCGTTTGCTTGACAGAACATTGGTGCATTTAAGTATTGTAAGTGCAAGTAGAAAGAGGGTTTGTGCATAAATAAAAAAGATTTGGATTATTTGTGAATAAAAACTTATCTTACGGGCCATTTCTTCCAACCAGTTGCCGGGAAAGCAACAACCTTTGAACCTGCTGACAGAGTTTTACAAGAGAGTTGGCGGGATCGATCTTTCCACCATAGCAATAGACACCTGTCGGTTTGTTTTATTCCTTATTTATTCTCAATCAGATCAGTTACAATTCAGAAATTTCTTGTTTTTCTTATCTCTGAGCGGCACACAAGGTTACAACATGATCTGTTATTCCAGTTCCATTTTAAGGGGGCAATACGTGAGGCAATCCCACTATTTGCCGCAGGTTTAGACATGCATGACCGTTTTATTGATATTCTTAGTTGCTTTTCTGATCATTTAAACTACTTTGAGCAACTCAGCGTGTTTCCATTACTCTGACGTGGTGCCAGTCTTAAGTGGATTCTTCAAAATAACTGAAGCAGACAGGGCATCCATGAATTTTGTCTCGTCGCGTCCAACTTTGAAATTAAGAGCATATAACGTTTGAATAAATAGATTTAACTTTCTTGGGGTATTAAATATCCCCCTGTATCTCCTACATAAATGAAAAACTTTTTCACCTCTTAACCTCAGTGAACCCAAAACAGTCTTCGACAGTGCGAGTCCTGAGAAAGTGCTACGTCATGCAATTGGCCACTTGAGCTGCTATGACGAGGGTTTTTTCTGTTTTATTTTTCCCTCTGGACCCTCTGGGTTTAATCCCATCTTCCTTTCATTAATGACCGAAACTTTTCCCTTCGTTTTCGTCACCGTGCTATTTTCAGCAGTAAAGAGTGCATTTCTCTTCTGAGAAACTCAGCAGTTAGTGTGGGTTTCCGATCTCAAGGATACAAACTATTCAAGCGCCACTATTAAATATTGCTGTTTGACCAAAGTTAAATTCTTCATCATTATTAATACGCTCGCGCATTTGAGGCACGAATCCCAAAACTGAAACGTCAGCATTTGTAATGTAGCACTCTGGTCGTTTTAAAATTTATTGACAGCTGGAATTGAATTTTAACACGATTATGACACCCAGACAGCGACTGCGTGGCACCGGTTTACTTCTTTTTCCGCGCTTTGCCGCGCTTTGCGGCCAGCGAATGCAGAAAGCCGCGCGCTTTCCTTGGTGTCAATTTCGATATTATACTAAGTAGGACTAGTTTAGCTGCTTAATTCCATCCTGTTTAGAATTCAGTACAGATTTTCCTCTCTCAAATACGTTCTGCCTTCCAGGTTATGCTGCAATTGCTTTCCTTGTTTACAAGAATGCGTAAGACACTAGTTACGGTCAGTCGCCATAATTTAATGAATTCAGAAATACATGTTCACGTGTTTTTGTTCACGCCGCGACACGGAAGCTAACCGTGAAACATTAAAAAGTGTCCGGTTTCCTTGAATTTATATACCGTGCCTTGTTTTGTTAGTTCTTAGACTTCAACGGCCTCTGGCTCGGATGAAAAGATTTATCTTTATTCCTCGTATTGATGAAAATACAATAATCGATTTTCTTTCTTCAAGGAGTACCTCATTAACATGGCCGGTTGATCAAGTTGTTAATGGAGAAAAAAAGTTTTACGTTGAGCTTCAATTACATTTCGCGTCAAAGTCAAGGAAGCCGTTTTGGTACATTGGCTATTCGCCAAAGTGACGGAGTCCACCTAGAACATGTGCCCAGACAACAATCTTGAATTTACTGTAACATTGTCCAAAGAGCATGCGTCAGTCAGTCACTTCCAATTAAAATGCGTACTTTAACAAAGTGGTCACGTGACAAGAGTTTAACGCTCAAAAATCTAGGAAAATCATGTCATTTCCTTTGGCAGAAATAGATATTGAACAAAATTGGTTGCATTCTGACTTTTTAATTGTTATTCAGCCGTTACGTCTATAAAATATATCTCATTTTAAACTACACTATAAAAAAAATCTTTAAACTCTACCAATCAAATAAAAGCTATTGACCCGGGATCTCAACAGCCGGTGCGTTGCACTGGCACAAAAGGTGCTCTAACATTACTCTACATGAAGTTTTACATTAAATTCAGCGGTCAGTTCAGCCGAAACATGTCAGGTAGAACCTTTCTTTAACAGTGTTAATTTTTCAGGGTTTCGAGCAGGATTGTAAACTCTTGAAAGGTCACTTTCAGCTGTTAACTTCCAATAAGAGGATTTTCTTCTCTTGAATTTTAGACTAATTTAGTTTTATGCTGAGAAATTTCCATTTCATGGGATTTAAAAATGAAGATGACGCTTTCACTTCAATTTATTCGTAGGGTAACTCTTTTCATGAAATTTTAAGTCAGTAAGACCATAACTACAGTAGGTAACAGAAATGTTTAATGGAGATCTGCAAAACTGAGAGATCTGTTGCAAGTGCTAACACGGCCGCCAGTGTTTCAAGAAAACGAACCACTTCTCGTTGCTTCAGTACATATTCGTTTCTCTAAAATTACCAAACGAATTCCTACGATCTTGTCGCTTAGTCGGTAAAGCAACCGTAAACGGAGATCGAATCCGGAGGTCGTGGGTTCAATGCCCACCCTGTTCGACAGTTCTCTTTTTTTAATTTTTAGTGGTCCCGTTTCCATAACAAGGCAAACTCTGAGATGGACTTACTAAATATTTCTGTTGAAATATGAGTGCTACTCGGCCAATGTTTGAAAAACCAAACATACTTCTATAGTCTGAAATGCAATATAGACGCAATGCTTTGTGGGTTTCGGGTAGCAAAATAAAGCAGCTTTAAAGAGGTTAATTTTAAGGAACATTTCGAAAAATCCCAATGTTTCCGGTCTCAGTGTCATATGACATAACTCGTTTGACTGATTGTCAAAAGGCTTACATATGACAATGATAACTTTTGGGAATGCGTATTAAGTTATTATTTTAAATTTGTCCACAAAGAAAATTACTATGATGAATTAAATCGTTTTAAAGGTGGGTCTTTGTTTCCTCAAAGACTCATTGTATCGCAAAATCACATGATTGATATTCCATAACCCGCTTAATTGCGACACTTTGCTATATTGACAAGAAACTAGAAACAATCAAAAACGATGTTTATCCCAGAAATCTTGGCCTTTTTTTTCATTTCAAGAAAGACACAGGTACTCGTGCAGGTGTTTCAGATTCTTAATTTTGAAACCCTTTGACGGTTTTGTTTGGGATGAACTCAGAATTGTCATCTTTTAGTTTGGCGTGCACTGTGAACAAAACATTGGTTTGTTTAGTTTATGTCAATGGGGCATTGGCTTGAATCACGTTATATCTACAGGAACCGGCTTGTCGCCTCCGATAAACCTGTAAACTGATAATCCTTTAGTAAATTTTATAAAAGACGAAATGAACTTTATAAAAATTTATCCGATGCTGTTCTTTTCTCACTGCACGGAAAGAACAGAAAATAGGCACGCAATGTGTGTGTACTTTATAACAGAACTTTTTCTTGGAAAAAGTATGTTGTTGGTGGCTACCAGTGATTGTAGGAAATTGACTATCAAGGAAGGATCTTGAGATTTCCGTTAACAAACAATTCTTAGGTTATCGCATTGTAAAATATTTCATTCAGAGCTAAATTTCCACCTCCAAATGCGTCCAACATTTCCTACAAAGGGAATAGATAATATTCCGCAATAGTGTTTCTAAGTCTGCAAAATCACTAGACTGATTGGCTCAAAGAAGGCAAACAATTCTCATGAGTGAGTTTATATGGGCGTGAACTCCTTGAACTTAAGCATTTCCAAGACAATCAGTAAAACTGGCAAGTTAAAGGTTTTTAAGTGCCTTTCAATTAGACACAATTGACCAATACTCGAAAACTGGACCAGAAAATGCCTCTGGATAGAAAGAAAAGCGTGATAGATAACTTACAGCAACGCATGATCCAGAATATTGGCGAAATGACTGTGGCGACGAAATTTCCAGGTAGACAGCCGATTACTGTTAAAGCGGTTTTCAATTGAGTGCCGTAAAGCAAATACCAGACTCAGTAATTACTTCGACCAATCACAGCAGGTGCAAACAGCCAAATGAACCAATCCAAATTCGTCGCAATTCCATGTAACTTGCTCAAAGGGCGGGAAAAATTCCCGCGTGCAGGTAGTGATTTTCATTGTTTGATAAACTGGCGGGAGGTTTTTAAACCAATCACAAGGCGTAGCAATTGCAATCGGGTAATCACTTTCGACAGATATTTCAAAACTGCTCTAACAAGACCAATCCAGACAGAAGAGGGTCGATCACAACATTGTTATATTAAACGGTGAGATATGGATCACATAAAGAAGTTGAACAGTGCAGGAAAACGCGAGGAGCAAAGTAAGGTTGGCCTCTAATTTGCATGCTGCACAAGGCACGAGAGTGTTTTGTGACACAAAGTTGCAGAAGCGTCTGCTAATCGATTGCCTGGACCGATTGCCTGGACCAGGCTGAGATTGAAATGGTAAACGATCAAAATAAAAGCAACAAATAACAAGATAATCGTCTAAATAACAGATAGGAAAAAATTCTAAACACGCTTTATAGGGATTTCGTTGTATTGTTCTTTTTGTCATTTTGTTACCTTTAGCAATGCGCATGTGCGTACACTGTGTGTGTGTGTGAAAGGGGGTCTGCCTTATATGTTCTAAGGGCGAAATTTGTCTCCCTCAATACCTGCCGGGGGTAGGTATCTGAAAGCAGCGAAGAACGTGAACCAATAGTGTCCCAGTGGGGCTGGTAAAAGCGACGCGCGGGTCGAAATCTCGGACTTAATCGTCAAGGTACGACGCTCTGGCATGATGTCCAGGGGTATCGTTACTGGTTTCACTTTTTTGTCTCTTGTTCAAACATTTTGTCAGCGCATGCGTAAATATTCTGGCTGGAACACCGATACGTACCATACCAGCAAAAAGATGCTGATTTTTATTGTCGCGGGGTCGGTACCAGGACCACTATTGTATGTTCTATACACACAGCACAAATCGCTGATATAACCAAGTCTTACAATATGCAGTATCACTTATATGCAGATGACATACAAATTTATCTCTCTTTCTCTTCTCAGTCACAACAAGACCTCTATTTGGTTAAGTCTAAATTAGAAGTATGTGTTAAACAACCCGGGGGGTGGGGGGACTCCCTTGTAAAAAGGACGGGGTTGCTCGTCAGAAATTTGGAAAAGAACCCCTAAGAGGTACCAAGATCCTTCTTGTGAGACCTGTCCTGTCTTGTGGTACGAAATGTTTTTCACCCCTAAGAGGTACCAAATTATGGGTTTTAACTACACAACATTAAAAAATAGTCAATTATTAAATGTCTACTGTCATAATTCTTCGACTCAGTACCCTAAAAGGTACTGCTAAGGCTCCCGCTGTGGATCTTTTGAGGCTGAACACCCAAAGAGGTATACCAAAACCGCTTTTTTAACCCTCAATATTTACGACGAGCACCCTCATCGTTTTTATATTGGAGTCCCCCCCCCCCCCTCCGGCTTAAACACATTGCTTCGTGGATGGTTTCGAATGGACTGAAGCTAAATCAAGATATAAGACTGAACTGTTACTCATTAGTTCCGGCCAGATATTGTCAGTCTCCTGTTTTAAGTTATCTTCAAGTTGGTGATGAAAAGATCTGTCTTAGTGAGCCAACAAGAAATCTGGGAGTCTACTTTGATCAACATGCAATGATGCATATACACGTGACGAAAGTCTGTCAACCATCATACTACCATCTAAGGAACGTATGTAAAGTCAGAAGATACACCTCAAACGCCTTGGCCCTGAATCAGTACAAAATCGCTTACCAACGAGATAGCAGTTGTAATTATGGTTCCGCCAGATGTTCCAACCGCTAAACGGGGAACTCCTTTGCTGTCAACAAATATTGTGTAGGTCACTGAAGACATAGGGTGCTTCATGGGTTGCCGTGGTGTAATTACTCTGTGGTGGTTCTACACCGAAGGCGTTCGCTAGAGAAATCGTCCATTGCATTGTCCTATATCATGCCAATGCAAGTGGAGCGATATTTTGAACCAAAGCTGTCAAATAAGAGAAAATACAACTGATTAATTCATCAAACTAGTCGAAATTCGCCGTCTTAGAAAAAACTTCCACGTCCTAAGCGGATGCTCTAACCACTGAGCTACAGGGAACTCAAGAATGCGGCTTTTAGTCTTAGCGTGATGATGATGACGACTCTATGATGAGCAACGGTGAAAGGTGGGGTTTGAATAGAACTGCGTCACGCAGTCACATATTCAAGTAAGACTGTTTTTCAATCATTCACTGATGCGTAGATTGCTATGAAAGTCAAGTAGACTACTGCACGGCTGATAAAACAACGCGAAAATGTATTTTTAAAGGACATATTTCGGCTGGCTTATATTATACCAGCCTTCAAGATTTCGGCTGACCAATACCAGCCTTCATGAAGTCTGGTAATGGCCAGCCGAAATATCCTTAAAAAATACATTTTCGCGTTGATGTATCAGTCGTGCAGTAGTCTACTTGACTTTCATAAGTTTAAAATCAAATTTGACTGACAACGATCTTCTCTGATTTACCGCTGTGAAAGACTTTTAAACACGGTAGATAGTATTCTCGTCACCAGAGCCTCGGATCGACCCAAGGCTCTGAAAAACTCCATGTAGGAAAACATGCCCCGTAGGGTTCTCATAGCCAAAAATTGGCTTTTTGAACCTTACGGCGCCTGCTCACTCATCGTGCTAACATTAATGCTCCAATTAGAGACGCTTTTGATTGTTCTTCACGAAAACCAATGAGAAGGCACTTTGCTTCAGGGTTCCCCAAAGCTCTTCTCTCCCTCAGTCAAGAGAAGAGCTTTGGGGTCGAGATTGAGTAGATAGCTATTCATCATTTGAACATTTGCTTTAGTATTTCAAAACTTGATGACGGAAGAAAGATTGTTCAAAGTGTGCATGCTCAGAACAGAAACTCATACGGTCACCCTCGTGACGCAAGCGACCGTCTCAAAGAAATGACACTTTTTGTTTTCTCCTCTTTCTCTTGCTGCTAATTAACATTAATGCTCCAATAAGAGACCCTCCAAATTTACGAAGATTTGCGGTTTGGGTGAACCTAGTTTCATCTTCCTTCCTCTTTCCTGACCATTACCACTTCTGAGGTCCTAGTACTATGTTCGCGAGTAGTCACAAACATCTGTAAGTAGTGCTTAGTGTTTTGTGTATTTTGTGTACTGTAAGTAGTGTACATACTGTTTTGTAAGTAGCTTAAGTATCTTATTGTCAATAATGTAAGTACAGTCGAATAAGTGAAGTAAGTAATTTGTAAGCAATGCTCTTTGTGTTTAAATAAATATGATTGTTGGTAAAAAAGAATAGTCATCCTCGTCCTTCGATTCAAAGCTCCCTATTGACTAAATTCGCGACAACCACAGAGGAAGTCTTATTTACGCACAAGCTAGAAAACTCGTGAACGAAAGACAAGTGCTTATTTGACAAAATGATCGGAGATTTTAGAATCTTGGGCCCCTTCCCCGCTTCTCGGTGGTGAATAGTAGTTTGGTACTCCGCTCCCTGAATACACTTTACTCTCACGTGCCTCTCTCCACCCAGGTGTATAAATGGGTACCGGCGAATCTAATGCTGAGGATAACCCTGCGATGGACTGGCATCCCATCCAGGGGGGGAGTAGAAATACTCCTAGTCGCTTCATGCTACGGAAACCGGAGATAAGCGCCGGCCTGATGGGCCTTCTAGGCTCGAAGCAGACTTAAATTAATTCGCTTCCTGTAGCACCTTTCTTGACAAACAGCGGCTATTTCAACTTATGTTTATGTTTTTGATTAAGTTGAAATGGCCAAAAAACAAGAATATTTAGGATGTCACCTTTTTGTTTCTGCAGTATATTGCACAGTGTGCATTTCCTGAAGTTACAGCTATATTCTGCCAATTTATGCAATACGTATATTCAGATCTCCCCGCTGTCAGCCTCTAGAGACTGGTCTGACGAGGACCAATTTCCGGACTTCACGGATAACTCCGTCTTGGATTTGGTGGATTTCCTTGAAATAATTGGATATAAACCAGTTCACGGCTAATGCTGTTCAAAGCCAAGGCCGGAAACTGTCTTGTAATCCCAAAAGGTCTCTGAAGGAGAGGATGAACAGTTGATCCTCAATAGGACCCAACAGATTGAGAACTTGAGAATCTGGCTAGCAGGAGACCCGAACAAAATCGTAAAACTAGTTAACTCACTGGCTTTTTTCTACGACTGTACAAGCACAATTTCGCGCTAATTTTATGACGGGGTGCTACGGTGCTTAGTCACCTCCGCAATGGCGGGGGCAAGGGTCCTTCGTGAACCGTCATTGCCGGTGAATTACTGCTTGCAATTAAATGTGACTTGATATACCCCACAATAAAGCCGATTATTCTATAAAGGTAAAAGTCTGTACAATTGTTGATTCGCATTCTTTTGGCCTTGTTTTGAAAAACGAAGTCACTTGCCTCGCGTTATTAGCGATCTGACCGTGTTCTTATTCTGGGCCTATTCCGAACACACATCTTGAAGTTTAATCTAAACCGCTGGAAGAAAGGAAGAAAAAAGGAAGGGAACAGAATAATCTCAATTTGAAAAGTCGCTCTATGTTTGGTCAACAATGAAGTGAAATCAGTGTAAAAATGATGGAAGACCATGGAAGTGGCGAAAGATATGATGAGATATCTACATCATTAACATGGCGTTGACGACAAACCAACCATATACGAAATGTTATCAATCCACAGTGCCGGTTATCAAGAGGTTGACTTCAATTTAAAGTCATGAGTTCAAATGTTCCTCCCATCTCCAAATTCAAGGAAACATGTCTTTCTTCAAAATCAATACTCTGACGCGCCGGAAGCGGGCAACAGACAAAGCGGCATCCTTTCATTTGTTGTATTATCGGGCCTTGAGGGTTGAACCAATTTGTTATAATCAATTTGGGTATTATTTTTAGTATTCTGTTCTGTTTTGAATCAGCCCGACTAGCCAGTAATTTGAACACTTAGATTTCACTGCTAACGCTAAACATTGAATACCGAATGGTTAGCTTTCAGCTATTTTATCGCATATCTACAGTTATTAGGGCTAAGCAACGACTTAAAGTGTTAGTTATCAGTGGCTTCAAACACTGATCTTAGAATGTTTGTTTTCGGTATAAGACGGCGTTCCCTACCGACAACAAAACCCCTAATAAGATCTAATAATTCAGTCCAGCCCACGCACCTTGTACATAAAATCAAGTAATAATGAAGAATAAATGACTCACTGCTGCACCAATGCCCATGTTGTCACCAAAACGTTACATTTGGTAATTATTTTACATTGTTGTTTTGAATAGAATGGTGAACGAAATGTACTAAAGCACGCGCTGTCACAGGCAGCACGATTTTTTCCCAACAAAATATTATTATTGCTGTGTGGAACGCTCGTGTAAGCTCTCCTTCCTAAACGACCATTGAAATCACAGTGGTAGGTACCAATATTTTTAATCTTGTAGATATTACATATCATAATAAAATTCTTAAAAAGGTTTAGCTTTACTTTTACATGTAACTGATACAAACGGACCGTCCCATTGACATGGAGAGAAAATTATTATTGTGGTTTTCGGGTAGAGCTTTCATCAGTCCCATTGCTGGGCCTTTTCAAGTTATTGTCATATATTTCGTAGCAGACAAAAAACATTTGAGGCCGCTAAGTCTGATACTGTTTTTAATTAGCTTCAAATTTATGGGTTAAACCTTTGGTCTTTCAGAGCATAAATCATCAATAATTTTGTGCACTCATTAGGTTTTCAGCATCTGAACAGGAAACGACCTATTTGCTTTTAAAAAGCTTTTTTTGGGATTTGCATCAATGCAATTTTAAGAATTTCAAGATTTCTTTGGTATTTCGTGATTAGTCTAAAAAACAATCTCGTTTTCTTGTGTTTGTATGTATCGTTCTTACGTGATAGAATTAACTGTGACTCCACGGCTCAACCATATTAATTTCTTTATATATTGCTAAGTCATAGGTTCAAAAACAGGACAAAAAGACAAACCAATACAGGATTCGGGAGAAGGGGGAGGGGTGAGAAGGGGGAACAGGGCTGGCGCATTGGTGAGAGCACTGGCCTTCTACCAATGTGGCCTGGGATCGATTCCCGGATTCGACGCCATATATATGTAGGTTGAGTGCTGGTTCTTTACTCTGCTTGGAGAGGTATTTTTTCAAGAATGTTTGCCGATGACACCAACCTTACGTTATCTGCTAAAACGTTAACAGAACTTAAGCTAGCTCTAACCCCTGAATTAAATAACCTTAGCAGCTGGCTGAAAGCTAACAAGCTCAGTCTAAATGTTGCTAAAACTGAGCTAATGATTATTGGATCAAGACAAAGGCTATCTGCCCAATGTGACGATGTAGTAATCAGAATTGATGACCAAATTATCAAGAGAGTCGTTCATACCAAATCCTTGGGTCTTACTATAGATGCTCATGCTCACCTCTCTTGGGGTAAACACGTTGAAGAGATTTGCAAGAAAGTCTCTTCAGCTATAGGCGCCCTAAAACGTGTGCGGCCTTTTTTATCCAAAGAAACTGCAATTCTAATTTATAACACCTTAATTATGCCTCATTTTGATTACTGCAGCCCCGTCTGGGACTGTTTGAGTGGTTACTTGAGTGATAAGCTCCAAAAATTACAGAATCGCGCAGCCAGAGTTATTACTAAATCACCCTTTGATGCAAGCTCAAACCACCTTCTTTCCACCCTCAGCTGGGAGAGGCTATCTCTTCGCCGAAAGAAACAAAAAGCCTTAATGATGTATAAAACCATGAATGACCTTGCTCCGGATTATCTACAAAGTCTTTTCTCTCAGCGTCACTCTGCTTACAACTTAAGAAACTCTGAGGGAAGGCTGACCCTGTCCAAACCAAGCACCAATTATTTGAAACGAAGCTTCTCTTACAGCGGGGCCATGCTATGGAATAACTTGCCCAAAAACTTAAAAAATGCTGCATCCGTTGAGCATTTTAAGTGAAATATCAAGAAGGTAGCTGATATATCGGATTCCCACAAGGCAATCATGTAAAGCAGTTGTAATTAGTTTTAGTTTTTAACTTAACCTTAACTGATGGTTTTCCGTGTTTAATAAAGATTTACATACATACATACATACTTCCGGTTTTCCCCTCTCCTCAAAAACCAACATTTGATTTGATTTGATTTGATTTGTTCTGATTTCAGTTAATTTGTAGTCCCCCCAATTAGTCAGAACTTGCCGGTTTGCAAAGAAAATGCAACAATTTCAAAGAACACTTGTATTATAATTCCTCGCATCATTTCTTCTGGAGGAATACACGTCATCCTCGAGGTGTGTTACATTTAAGGCGTGGTAGAGTTAGTCCTTTCAAATGCACGTCTGGCCGGTCAGTTCCGTCAAATGGGAAGCGTCCTATGATAACAAAGACACTTCAGAGTTTTTTTTATCAAACACTTTGACACAGATCCTGAGTTTCAACAACTACGAGGGAATGAGTAATTAGAAGGATTAACTCTACAACACTGTTTCACGTAACGGCAATCTTATGGTACCAAATAAAACACTCATTGATGTGACGTAATAGGTCACCATGGCAATAAAAGAGTCCTCTAAAAATGCCCGATATAAAACAATTTTCAAAAACGAACTGAGTGACCCCAAATTTTTATTGCTTTAAAGTAATTAGCACGCTACGATGAATTTCTCTGAAAAGTTTAAAAATGACCTGGAGCAGAATCAGAGCCACCTTAACATTTTCGAATCGCGAAGGTGACCCTGAATCCGCTCCAATATCGTTATTGTGCGACGCTCTAGCAATGCGTCCATGAACCGCTACAAGTTCAATTTTTGTTATTCTGCGTTGCCTCAAAAGTGTCTGAGGTATTTGGTGTGCGCATGCGCAGATGCACAATGAAATGTGCTAAAATACTCTAAAATACACGATGAAAGGAATCTGATTCCGTCGCACGTGTCGTGTGACTCCTGCGCTTTCGGCGAGAAACGATTGAGATTGGGCTTAAGGCCTCATCCCCAGGCTCTTGTCAGCGTAATTTCAAGATGGCGTCCGTTTTCGCAATTTCCAGGAAGATTACAGTGAATTTTTGCAGAAGCAAATCTCTCCCCTCGCTATATCTTCCCAGGTAGAGTGAAAGAATTCTTTATTTCCTTATTAATCGACAAAGTAAGGCATGAAGCGTGTGGTTTAGTGCATAACCGTGTTTAGCAGGTGTTTACAGTTTCAAGTTAACATTATTTTCACACTACCTTCAGACCAAGAGGATTGAATGGACGTGGCCGCATCCAGCATAGAAAAGCACGCGAAAAAAAAGATTTAGGTCCTGGAGAACCAGAGGAAGGCAGTAAATGGCGTGTTTTAGTACGGCCTTTTGGATTTACAATGATGGTAATGTGATTACACCAAAGATCTCTTTTAAACCGGTCAGTGTAAAACGCAAACTGCAGACTGCAGACCGGGGGTAAAATGCAGACTGAGGTTATAATTTAACTGTTGAAAAAGCCCAAACTCATTAGAAATACTAACAGTTAAGCCTAAATATTGTTTTAGGCCTAATTAGTATGCTTAGCATTTCTAAGGGGTTTGGGCTTTTTCAACAGTTACGTTATAATCTCAGTCTGCATTTTACCCCTGGTCTGCAGTCTGCATTTTACACTGACCGCTTTTAAACTGCCCATCTGAAGTAAACCACTTCCAGACTGTCCCTTACGAAAAAAAACCCGTTTTTTAGCCCTCATCCCTTCCCCTTGAGAGGAAAACTACACTGCATGTAAAATCATCAGGGGCACCCAACGAGAATATAGTTGAAAAGCACTTTAAAAAAACATAGCATTGTTAAACATATTTTAGTATGTAAAGGGTAGATATAGGCATATCTTTATCCCCTAAAAATCTTTCATCTGTTCGGATTTCCTAGCTGAAAGGCTAGTGATCCGAAATTTATAGGAATGAAAACTTAACTTTCGAAAATTTCAGCCAGAAAAAAGGCTTCCGAAAATTCTAGGTGACCTTTTTACAGTAAAAATCTGTTAAAAATGGGCAATTATACCATTTTTTAGATGTCTGAAAACCATTTTTTAGATGTTCCAAAATCCTAGGACAGGCAGGCAAGCAAGAAATTTTATAGCAAATGTTCCAAAATTTCTAGATCTCAAATCGTCTTCCAAACAGATATTTTCTGAAAATTGACGTTGGGTGCCCCTGAATCGTTCTGACTGAATATCACGAACCTAAGTTACAGTAAAGTGTTTTTAAGCTTGAAAATAACTCTCCAAAAAATGTAATCTGCACAGCGTGGATCCTTTGCAGTCTGTGCATGATCTGCAGGACAGGCATAGCACAGTCGATTAATGCGCAGCCTTCTGAGCTCGGTGGAGGTCACCAGTTTGATCCCCATCTCATTCCATGGATGTCTGTTTTCACATTCCTCTGATCCATGTAGCTGTAGCTTTGCATGAATACCTGTAAAATGGAGCATTG
>NC_090881.1:31855456-31900456 GCF_036669935.1 Montipora foliosa
CAATGTAATAGCCAATCAGGAATGCCCATTTTGGGAAATAAACCAATCATATTGCGAGAAAGTTATAGACCACGCTTGCTTTTTCTTCGTGTTATGATTTTGGTCACGTTCTGAAATAAAAACTTTCTTTGGCGTTGAATATTGTGGTAAAAAACGGCTGCGCCTAATGAGTCCACAACATTTTGACCACTTTGATGACGAATTGGTCCCACAAGATCAAAGATAATTTTTCGGTGTTTTATCCCATATAATAAATTCTTTATTGACCAAGCTTAATCAGTCGAGATGGCTGGATATAGGCCTCTTTCTTTTTTTGCTTGTTTATGGACCTCGACTTCGTCTCAGTCCATGAACACGCAAAAAAAGAACTTGGCCAATATTCAGCCACCTTGACCTTGTGCTTGGACAATAACCAAGTCAAACTGGTACTACTGTACAAATATCATGGAATATTTGTACTCATTTCATGCGTTTTCTGTACAATAACTAATACAGATGGGTACTAAATATTTATTACTGAAGCAAACACAAAATAATTTTAAGACTCCCAACCGTCAGTAAGCTGACCAGCTGGCTATTTTTAAAGTGTAACACAATGAGAAGTGGAATGAAGCCCACCCAGAACAACTTCATGTAGGGGTCAGATGGAGTCATGCACCCAGAAATTCAAATATAGACAAAGTACCAGGAAGATCATGTGTGGAGACAAAATCACTGAAGTGTTAGGCTGGATGTATAATACTGTTTCCAAGAGGACAACAGCTTGATAGCATAATTATGCGTAATAGGGTAGAAAAGTTCAGCATTGCAAAAAATGTTAAGTTTTTTTGGGGGAAGATAAAATCTGACAAGGTTATTCTTCACTACATGTAAGTTCTTTTTTGTTTCAGCTCTGCTGGGAAAGGAGCAGTTTATAGCATTTTATATAACAGGAGGTAAAATGTTAATTATTTGATTTTCAAATCATTATGTTGTAAGGATGGTTCTAAGGAAAAGATGAGCACATCAAAACTTAGTTTGTTATTCAATTGTGTGATTTTTATCCTAGGTGTATTTGCTTCCTTTGCTAGTACAGCATACAGAGTGGCAATGTCCAATTTCTTGGGTGTGTCTCTAGGCGCGGTAGGTAAAATTTCATTGTATTGTAGAAATTGGTTTGCCTGTAGATGTATTTTCAGTGGTGTGTAAATTGCTCATAACCCATTTGTTGCCTACTGGATGTTCCATGAAGCAAAGGGCATCTGTAAAACCTTTTGCAAGTTTAGGAAAGTTTGTTGTATAAAATTATTATCATTAAATCCTAACTTTTTGTGACACACATTTTCTCCTGATCAGAATGACTGGAGGGATCAACTTTGTCAAATTTCTTTTGACTGTTTGTCAGATGTAACATGTTCTCTAATATTATTAATCAATGTCGAGGTTTCTTGAACTGAGCAAAAACTGAATAGCGTGGCAAAATGGTGGCAAATTAGAATTTGTTATCAAGAATTTACAATTCTGTGTGAAAAGAGAGCAAGGAAATAAAAAAATGCTGGCATAGTGGTCATTTTCCACACCTTCAACCTTTGCTATCTCATGTGGGATGTCAACCTAACTCAAGTTTTTTCTCCAGTAACTCCAGTTTTCATTGCGTCTCATACCCTCATCATCAATTTCGGTGACTGCTGACCGGTTGGCTCAGTTGGTAGAGCATCGGGCTACTACTGTTTGGGAGGTCGCAGAATCAAAAACTCTGATTTGGACAAACGCTAGCCAACTAGCTAAGTGCACTTCCACTATAAACAAAGCTTCATTTACATTTACAAGAAAGGTTGCTTAGAGGGGTCATATAGAGCATTAAATGGCCAAGGACAAGTGCCCTAGTAATTCTTTGATTGCACTCACGTGCTAAGAAGGCCATGTTTGTGCCAAAACAATGGACAAAATTAGCTTACGTTTTGCATAATAATAGAGTCAAATCCCAAAAGACTTTTTCGCTATTGTTCTTCCCACCAAGATGGCCAACATGACATCAGGTGCAATCAAAGAATTTGAAGGGCAGCGGTTTCAATAACTTCTGAAATAGCCGTCCATGATAGCCCATTGAAGGCGGCAGTTTGACAAGTTTATGACAGCATTTTTAGTGAAAATCAAGGCAAACTAGCCGGCGGTGTGAGGCAAAGCAGGCAGCGGTATACCGCCGGTAACTGGCTTCTATTGAAACCCCTGCAAGGGTACTGCTCATTGACAGATCCAATCAAATCAACTGTTGGTTTGTCATGAGAGGGGAAACTGGAGTACTCGGAGGAAATCCTTTGGATCAGAGAAGAGAACTTGAAAACTCGAATCAGATAATAATTATTGTGATCTTGTACGGGAAAATGTACGTTGACGCTTATGCGTTAAACCGGTAAAAACCAACAGTGGGTTAACGGACGATTAACGGCCTACAAAGCTTGTCAACCGATTCCTACAAGGTGATAACGGCTAGTCAGTTGTACCTAACGGTTTGGAAAAGAGCTTTAACGGTTGAAGAACCTTTTCTAACGGGCAGCCTTAGCTGTTAAATAGTTATGAGAAAATCTAACGGATGCTGTGAAGGCATGAGAAAGGCAGCCTAACGGCTGACTTAAAGTGTTAACAGCCGAGTTAGTTATTGAATGAAACAGATAGCAAAGCAAGTAGTTAGAGACAATCTCTTACCTTAATTAAACGAAATTCAGCAAAACAAAACGAGTGAGGCAACGGAATCGAAGAATTATGCCGATTCTGGGAATCAATTGACAGGTGCTCTCACTAGAGTGCCAACACTGCTCTCCTAGGAGGACAGGGTTGGTGTGCAATGGATAATGGCTTAATTCACCATATGCACTCACTACGTAATCTTAAAAGTATCATTTGGCTTTTAAGGAGCAATACATTTGAATGCTTCTCCCTGTCTTTTTTTGTCGTAGTCAGGTGCTCTTCTGTCTGTCCTCGCACTTGTGTGTATTCATCACCCAGATGCAAGACTTTCTCTTGTCTTTTTACCCTTTTTCACCTTCTCAGCTAGCACGGTAGGTAACTTGTTAAATGCAGCATTTTCCAAGTTATTTTATATTTTCTTGGAGAGGAAGTCTTATCGTCCGCTTTCAATGATGCAAAAAATTCTATTAATAGAATTAATATTAATAAGAGGTGACTAGATTCGAGATATTTCCCCAGGAAGCTCCATTTACCCGGATCTGGTTTTCAGGGAGGCCCTTCGTCCAGATCGAAGAGACCTTTTTAGCTTGAACTTTTCGTTGTCCCATTTCAGTTTCTTTCAATTATTGTCTTATGCATGTGCATATGTAGGCATCACCTGTGAAAAAAACAAATGAAAATTCCCTTGAGAACACCACGTGGCCTGAAATGGGAAAACTAAAGGTACAAGTCTATTGGAATAAGCCATTACCGATTTCATGTCTGCCTCCTCTTCAAAGTGAGTCAAAGTGCGGAATTTTCTTATGAAAATTAGTTTTCATTCATATGTAAAGTAGAACTAAATTGCCATCACAAAAACTTCGCACTTAGACTCGTTTTGAAGGGGAGGCAGACATGAACGGAAATGGCCTATTTAGAGATACTGGGCCCAGTTGTTCGAAAGGCGACTAACTTAATCCAGGATTAGCGTAAGCCTTTGTTTCACGTTTTCAACTGTTTGGTGAAAGTTTCTTTTGCTTATTTTTGCTTTTCAAGGGCGACTTCTTCTAATGTAAAGTTTTGTTGAATATCAGCGCTGAACAGCATTTGAGAGACGAGAAATAAACTCTTTGGTTAATTTTTAATCTGGGATTAGCGTTAATCGGCTTTTGAACAACCGGGCCCTGGTTTTTGAGGAGATGGGAAAACCAGAGAAAAACCTCCCGTCCCGAAGTAGAGGAAAGAACCAATAACAAACTTACCCCACATATGGTTTCGAGCCCGGAAACCGAACCTGGGGCCCGTTTCTCGAAAGTCCCGAAAATGTTTCGTGCCCGAAAAGCCTTTTTGTGAAACTGCCAACCGCTTGTTTTTGAAAGCCGATCTTTCGACATGTTTTCAAAGTAACAAAAAGAAAAATGACTGTGAAGTTTGACGACTTAAATCCTCTCCGTTTTTGAGATACAAAGAGAATTGTGACACCCGAAAGTGGCCCGTAAAGTTTCGGGACTTTCGAGAAACGGGCTCCTAGGCCGCATTGGTGGGAGGCAGGTGCTATCACCACTGCACCATCCCTACTCTCCTCTTCGGTTCTTGTGTGAGTTCTTGCCGTAGAACTCGTTTGACTTTTTTAAAACCTTTTTTTCCCATTTCTGTTTTAGACTTTAAATAACACGTTCTATGGTATTGTTTTTCTCCGCCAGAAGCTGCTGATGATATTCTTCCGTTTTTTTTTCTTTTTCTTCAGGGCCTTTTATCAATAGTTGGCCTTGATTTGGCTGGCTTAATTATGCGCTGGCAATTTTTCGACCACGCTGCTCATCTAGGAGGGGTTTTGTTTGGCGCGTAAGTATATGATAGCAAACAAGGATAATTTATATGATGAAACAATATCCATGCCTCCACTTCCGTTTTTCCAATAGGTGGTTTTCACGTAACGTCATCGCCGCCATGTTGGTGAATGAAAACAAACAATGTCTCATTAGCTCCTTTTGCATTGTTCGTCGACCAGCAATTTTACATTACATCATTGTTATATTTGTCTCTAGAGATTGGTTGCAAACCACTTATTTTGAGTGAAGCGGCCCACATGTCATCTTGAATAATTGTCCAAAGCGGAAAATACCATATTACTCTTTGTTTGTACGCCCAATTATTATATGGCTCTGTCTCACGAGGACTGGGAACTACAAAATTCACGAATTTGATTGGCTAAAATCGATATTGACCGCGGTCTAGATTTTCCCATCTAGACCGGCATCTAGACCGGTAATGTTTTGCGGTGAAAAGATGCAAACTAAAATGCAAAAATATTGAGTATTTTCTTCTACCAATATTTGTTTATGGAAGTGCCAAACAGCATGATGACAAAAGAGAGGATGACGAGCAAACTTTGACAGAATTAAGTTCAGCTCATCGCCACTCATCGCCGTTCGCAAGCAAAATGTCATTTAGTACAAAACAGTTACATTAAACGAATTAAATTGTTCTTGTTTGCCATATAATAAACATCTTATTAACCGAGCTTAGTCAGTCTGTATGGGAGAATCTTGACCTCAGTCGTGTGTGCAGACCTCACTGCGTTCGGTCTGTACTCACGACCTCGGTCAAGATTCTCCCATATAGACCTCCTGCTCGGTTAATAAGAGCTAAATAATGAATGAGCATTGTTTTTGTTTCTCTTGGGACTATTGTAAGTTACTGGAAACAAATCCCGTTTTCTCCGGAAATTTTGCCTTTGGCAAGACCAAAATAGGCGTACCATTTACATTCCAACCGAAATTTCCGGTTTTATGTGGTAAATGGTAAACAACCACAGATAACAATGCTGTAATGTAAAATTGTTGGTGGACGAACAAAAGGAGACATCGTTTCTTTTCGTCCACCAACATGGTGGCGTAACGTGAGAACCACTTATCCACCTGATAAATCACTATCCATTGGATAGCGCAATTGGTTTTACTATGACTTATTCACTGCATAGTGATTTATCTTGCCAATAGCGCTATTTATCGTTCGAACAACTGGGGCCTGAAATGTCTAGGTTCATTTTTCTTCCACCATTCCCCACCTTCTTGGTTTTAACCTAACGTACATCTACAAAGAAACACAGCTTGCTTCAATATAATTACCCCATTTTTTTATCACAGGTGGTACCTGAAATTTGGTCATCTTTATCTGTGGGACAAGCGATGGTGGCTTGTTAATCAGTGGCATAAACTACGAACTGGATCGAAGAAAACATGATGGCTTAAAGTGACCTTTAAAGAGCTAGGTGAACGATAGAACTCCCGGCCTAGTTTCGTTATTGATGTTAATGTAGGCTGTAGTACACAGCGCCCGTTTTTTTCAGAACTGCGACTGAAAGGTCTCAGTTAAATTGATATTGCTATCGAGGAGCGCTTACCATTTGAATGGAATTTTCGGTAATTCCGGAGAGAATTCAAATGGAACTGTTCATTTCGGTGGCTTGTATTCGGAAAAAAGGTAATACCTTTCGAGGTATTCCCTTTTTCTAACTTTGACCGGAATGCCCAGAAATTTCTGTACCATTTGTCCACAATTACAAGCGCCAGAGAGAATAGACCGTGTCGTTTGTTTTTCAACCGTAACAACCCGTTTTTCTGGCAAATGATGCAGCAGCACATTCCCATTTTCTTTTTCTAAGTACAGAACATCCAGTACCAGTTGTCGAAACATTCTCATTCAAATGGTAAGCGCTCTAGGTAACCTACAGCTTTGAAATGTTTCTAGTAGCCTGCGTTTCTTTCCGGATTGGTACATATCGTATAGCGGACACCTCTCACTAACCAAGTTCGAGGTCCGTATTGCAAATTTAACAAATTGATTTCAGTTTTTCATGCGTCTGTCCTGTTATTGATCATGAATCCACGAGGCGATAGCCGAGTGTATCCGCAGACTACTTTGACAATGTTATGACGAAATTCATGATCAATTACAGGACAGACGCATGAAAAACTGACGTCAGTTTGTTTTTTACAATAACAAAAAGGCAGAGGGGTCAAAATTAAGTCAAAACACAAGAAGAAAGCGAGACAAAAATGCGAGAAAGTTCAATCTGACGCTGGGAATATCGCGTCATTATCGCATAAATTAGAAAGTTATGTGTATGCCCGCTTATTGACAATAAAAATTAGCCAATAAGCGCGCAAGATTTTTTGCAGTCATTGTAAAATAACTTACGGATCTTGTTCTTTCTCCCTTCATTTCTGGCCGAAGCGCGAAACGCGCTGACAATAAATTAACGAAAAACGAGGATCCGTAACATACTGTACGGACCAAGTAAAGTAGGTTAGTAAGATTTTTATTGTGTCTGATGTAATGAGGCGCGCGGGAAATGAAACTAGTTGAAGAAAAGTGGAACGTTCGACAGCAACATATGATTGGCACGAGTAAAAAATCTGAAAAACGAATAAAGCCTGGTTTACACTACAGAAAATTTTTGGCATGGCTCGGGTGAAATTGGCACATGTTCCGAAAAAAAAAGTGCGGCTCGGATAAAATTTGCAGTGTAAACAACCTGTCCGTACCAAATTTCATCCGTGCCGAACCAAAATTTTTACCCGTGCTGGAACCTTCGGCGAGGTAGTCCGAGCACGGGTGAAAATGGTACGGGTGCTGAGAAAAGCGGCACGGTTCGGATAGAACAAGTAGTGTAAACACTGTAACGCGCCAAGGTTGAGCCTTAATTCATATAGGCTAGCGGTTTTTTTGCGCACATTTCAAGATGGCGGCTCATTCCCCACCAAAATCACGCGGACGTTCTTGATTATAGTTGAACTGCACATGTCTCCAACAGAAGTTACGTGGGCCGACGTGGGCCCAAAAATTTTGGTACGGTATTTTTGATACGGTAAACATGGTTTAGTGTAAACAAAGTTTGCTGAGCTCTTTTTTGGCACCCGTGCCAATTTCACACGAACCGTGCCAAAAATTTTCTGTAGTGTAAACCGGGCTTAAGTCGTAATGGCTTTTTGAAATTGTTCCTTGCAAGATTCAGACAGTTTCACAAGTTTATTTCTCAAAGTAAACAACACGAAAAACTTGCTAGAAAATGCAACAGATGGGTAAATTTGAATTCATGTCCAAGTTTCCACCAGCTATCAAAAGTTCACGATTGCGTATGTGATCGAGAGAAGATTACAATGAAGTAAAGAGTTTGTTCTTTCCAGCTCCGTTTGAAATAACGACTCGGAGCTGTTTTTAGCGGTCTTTGAAGCGATAATGTACAGATTATAATGTGTATTATTTCAATTTATTATATAGGTATTTATGAAATACCAGGATTTCTCCTTTTACTAAAAAATCATATCTACACCGCGCGTAGTGAACATATCATTTTTATCTCTCACATGTGAGGATATATGTGTTGTCGTGGTAACCAACACGATTAGCCAATAAAACGCGAGCTTTCTCTTCATTGTAAGATACTTTTGTGCTTTAATATAATTCTTCTCTACTACATTAACATTTTCATTGCAAAATTTGACATTATCATGATTTCTTTTTCATAACTTTCATATCTTGTTTTATGTTACACAACATGCGTGTTTTAGCGGTTGGTGACCACTTTTTCATCATTTCGAAACTGAATAAAACAAGTTGTTTTAAATCTAGACATTTCATCAATATCTATATAATAAAAAAAGAAAATTACATGGCCGCTTGGGGATACGAATTTTATCTTCTCGTGCTGAAAGTATACTTGCAGCACTCGAAGATAAAATTCGTATCCCCGCGCGGCCATGTAATATCCTCTATATATCACATCATTGTCTTAAACGGAATAATTAACTCATTTTCTTCTACTGAATGTGTGGTTAATGTTGCAAGAAAACGGACGACCAAATGATGCTAGCGTTGAATCTTTATCAACGTGCTTCGCAACAGAGATTATGTACGAGCGGAACGCCATCAACGATGCAGCTGAAGTAATAAACGGTTAAACGGATAATACTTTTAGTACAAAGTGCTCCCACAATTGTAACGGAACTAGCGCATCGGCAAATGAGGTTCTATTTAATCGGGGAAAAAAGGTCGACAAGATGATTAATGGTGCTTTGAACTAAGACCGGATTTAAATAATCAGCGATTAAGTTGAATTGTTGGGTTTTCTTGGTGAGCTTTCCTTCAATTTCTATAATTCACCATTTTAACAACCCAATGTTTTTTTATTTTGCAAGTGTCCTTGAACTGTTAACTAACAGATAAGGCCTGTGAACCGTTGGCCCCATCTCACAGCCTTGTTCATAAACTCTCTGAGACGTTAAAGATCCCACACACTATTCGACAGTAGGGTGGTGTTGTGGTCTGGCCTGAATGTGTCCCCAATTAGCGGTAACTTGATTGATCGAGCAATTAAGGTTTTTTTTTTTTTTTGCACGCGTTTTTTCAGTTCTTTGTTTCTCGACTTTGGGGAACATTGATCCATTCCGGCAAAGTGAAATGATTTTGATGCGGTCCTTTTTGTTTCAACAAGGTACCAACTTTTGGCTATCTGATTGGATAGATAAAAAATAATAAATCGTATTTGCTATTGTCTTTGTTCATTTGGATTTTGACGGTATTAGATGTTCTTTATTTTCTGTCACCTGTTTTCCCGTGTTCAATACAAAAACGGGAGATCTTGGGGTTGATCGAAGAGTTCTTGTAAATATCCTCTTAACAACTCCAAGGCCGTATTGTGGCTGAGGTAGCTAAGGAAAAGATTTCGAAACTCTGGTTAGAAACTGGTAGACTGATTAGGGCGGGGACAACAAATGAAAGTGATAAGAAAACATTTTGGTTAGCTTAGATTCTAATTCGAAGCGCCGGACTTTTTTACAGTGAATGCGAATTTTAAATACAAGTTGGAACTGCAAAGTTGGCACAATAATACGCAGTGCTCAAACATTTTGCACAGCGTGTCAGAAAACGTCACTACTTTCTTGGCCGGTGATTCAACAGATTATTTTATCGAACCTCCCGTAGAGATATTTTGTTTTGTGTTTGATAAAAGCTATTAATTGTTTTCAAGCTTTGCCGTTACAATCGAAGATGTCGTTGGATATTGGAGAAGCTACAGGTATCACGATGATCGGAATCATTTTTATAGCCGTTGCGGGAAACCTCATGACTTTATTCGTTATAACTCGCTACCCTCCGTTACGCGATGTTACGGGAATGTTTTTAGCCAATCTCGCTGTGGCAGATCTTCTTCAGGCGGTGATTGGGATGCCTTTGATAGCGACTTCAGCCTTCCGAAAAGAATGGGTTTTTGGCAACGTCTTGTGTGTTATCAGCGGAATGACTAATTCTCTGTTCTGTATCACTTCTGTGTTGACACTCACGGCGGTTTCTATTGACCGTTATCTGGCGATAGTTCATCCTCTGCATTACCAGAACTGGCTCACAGTCAACAGAGCCAAGATGGCATTGGTATACCTCTGGACACAAGCCTCTTTTGCAGCCCTTCTCCCCGTCTTTGGCTGGTCAAGGTATGTCATTCATTTCTTTCAAAAAAAGTATGAGCTTATTTAAAAGAAGTACGTTAAAGACATTAATGCTCACTGTATTTGTATATATACCGTGCCCTTACGTTTTATTTGTCGCGAATGTTGTCATTGTTTTCCTGTTTGATTTCTGTTTTGCGAACAAGCCAAAAGTGGTAATGATCAAGACGCAACGTGGTGAAGTTTGCGTTTCAGTGTTCAGTTGTTCATTCTTTTGCCATAAAGTAAACAAGTTGACACAAAGGTAAATAAGTTGATATAATAAGTTGATGCAAAGGTAAATAAGTTGGTACAAAACTTGGTTGTATAAAACGGGCTGATAAACTTTAAGTAAATCAACAAGCGCAAGAAAGATTTTCGAGCTGACGTTTCGAGCTTCCATCCTTCGTCAGCGAGCGGAGGAGTAGCGCTCCGATGAGAGGTCGAACGTTCGAAACGTCACCTCCCAAAGCGTTCCTTCGTTGGTTAATTTACCTTCATTTAAGGGAGAGTATCACCGCATATTCTAGCCGTAACGAATGTTGTCATCAGTTGGTGAGCCAATCGGAAGTGACGTTACAAATTGTTCGGGAAATTTACACGCACGCGTAAAAAGTGCCCCGAAATATTCTTTGTTACTAATATAAATCTCCCCATCTAAAGCTAACATATGTCACCATTGTTACCCCGAATTTCGCTTTTTCTTTGCCATGGGGTGCATCCCTCCCCACGAATGAAAGATTATCTGTTGCATGCTCACTTTGTCGTTAAAACGTCAAAAGGGACCTTGAGATCAACGACGGCGACGTCAACATCGACGACAACACGCAAAGCAATGATATCATTGGTTATCAAGAGCATAAATAAGCTGCACCGGTGCAGCACGCATTTTATTATATACGTACCGAGATTAAGCACATATTTTTGCGGTCCTCTGCGTAACGACGACGTGAAATCACCAAATTTGAGGTTTTGACGACAACTTGAGCGTTCAACAGAGAATCTTTCATTCTCCGGCTATTTTTACTCTGAAACTACTCGTACCGATTTATTTTTAGGATACTTCTCCCACATTGTACTACGTGACCGCGATGGAATAATCACTCGGCGGCCATTTTGGAGTCCGTGGGGAATAAAGACTTTGTCTTTGCATCGTCTTTGCACGTTTAGCCTCACACTGAATGAGAGGCTAGACGAGCAAATCTTTTGTTTGAACATTGAGTGTAAGGGTCTATAGACCAATTTCGATATATTAAAATAGTAAAATGTATAAGTGTCACTTTAGGAGGGTAAGGGTTCAAGAAATGGTTTTGAACTGAGGTAAAAGTTTGTATCTCTCAAATTGCAGATACGTTTATTTGCCGTACGAGTTCATCTGCACCGTCCAGTGGGAGTATGATAGAGCCTTCACAATTACTGTCTGGTCAACCTGCTTCATTGCTCCTGTTCTTGTCACTGTGGTCTGTTATTCAGGCATCGGAAAGGTCGCTTCTAAACGAGCTCGCGAAGAACGACTCAACACCGTTGGCAGCGTTGTTAATTCACAGGAGATGTGCCAGGCAGGGGCGTTGCCAGGATATGGTGAGACAAATTCAATACGTGGGAAGGAAAACCTCGCTTTTATGGGGGCACATAAAGACATTGGTGATAAGCTCGAACCTAAGAGACACGAAGTATCGACCACTAAATGCATGGAATATGATGAAAATTTGACACCAGATAGTGTCAGTGTTCGAAAAGATGACCTCCAGGCACAGGGAACCCCTCCTTTTGAGCTCGCTGGGAAATCTTTTAATCCAAAGGAATGGGTTAGTCTCCCATATGCCCTCGGTTCTTCCCTTGGAAATCCCGCCATCGTTTTATCGTTTCCTGACGCAGCAGCTACAAATAACAACTTCGACGAATCTTGTGTGGACAAAAACGGTTCTTGTACTATGCCCTCTATCGTCAAGGGGATGATGGCACAGCGCGCATCAGAGTCAAAGGTAGCATTCTTGCGTAAAATTAGGAAACCTCGTGTAGGTCCCGCGGATGCTGTTTCACCAGCGATTTCAGGTACTCCGATAGCAAAGACCAACGCGTGGAAACTGGAACTCGGACTAAGTTTAGAGGGACAGGAATCTGTGCGTCATACACGGAAATCCATCAAATTGCAAGGTTACTTAGCTCGAGTGCGCGAAAGCAAAGCCCGGCGGAGAGTTGGGGCCAGATGCGACAGAAGGTGAGACGTATATTCACGTGCATTTCCTTTTTTTTTCTTTCTCTTTTTTATCACAGATGCTTATATATGTTCGTGGCTTTTGATTGGCTTAGAACATTGCAGTGCTTGTGTAAAAAGGAGTGCAATTCTTCTTTTAAAAAAGTGTAAAATGTAAATCATTCCGATTGGCTAACAACACAAAAGAGAAAATAAAACGCGGCTTCTTATTGGTGCAAATTTACATCAACTGAGGTCAACGACAACATGATAAAAACGGTTCCCTTTTGGTCGCTCCTTTGGAGGTGAACATTTTGCAATATTTTGCGCAGAGTCCGGCAGTTAACATGTGAAAATAATTAAGTACTTTGCCTCTGAAAATATTCACTGACAAACCTTCGAATTATTTGACAATACGAAAATTGTTGGCTTTCTTGAACTGATATTTTTTTGTGTGTTCCCTTAGGAAAGAGATGAAAATGGCATTGATTCTTCTAATCGTCAACGGAACATTTGTGCTGTGCTGGCTTCCTCACTTTGTGGGATCCCTGTGTTTAACTTTTGCAGGTGGCTCGTGCCCATTTCCCGATAGTTTCTTCATCATTACCACCACCCTGGCCATGCTGAATAGCGGTTGCAACCCATTTATTTACACTTTGACTTACCGAAAGTTCAGACAAGCCTTTAAGCGTGTGATGCCTTTTGTGCGTTCGAAACGTCGACCCGAATGTAAGGGTATACCTCCGAATTGATCAACCATTCTTCAACTGCTCAAAGTCGGCTTTTTCTAGTTGTCTCATGATGTCAGACACATCACAGACTGAGATGAGAAAAAAACGTTATTTTTCTTTGTTCAATTAATTTACGTAAGAACGAGACGACCGAGCTGATATTTAATTATTCCATATCCCTCTTTCGTTTCCATAGCGCAAATTTTCCCAGACCAAAAGCGACAAAGCTCGTGAAAGGTCAGTGCTTTTAAAGTAAATACTGCTTTAGGCTTTTCAGTGGTAAAATTCTGGGGCATATCACGGACATTCATATGATTCATATGACTAATCTTTTCTACGTTTTGTGAGTGCAGCCCTCCACCCACCCCCCCCCCCCCCCAAAGGAAAGAGAACTTGATAAGAAAACAAAATATAAGTTAATGTTTTTGACTGTATATTTATTGTTCATGGAAATTTACTAATATCTTACACTCTGAATAAAGTTTGTATTTTTTACGACTGCTAAAAAAGGAATCACTTACAATAATATTTGCTTCACACAAGTTCACTTTTTTCACATAGCAGAAAAAAATTGTTCCACTACAGCTCTGCTTGACTTATCCAACTGATTAAAATAGTTAAGTGGTAAATTCACTTTCTCCCGGAAGAAAATTATGTGATATATATATATATCTTGAATAATTCAAAATGTGTCCATTTTTTGTCAAGACCTTTTTGGAAAGCTATTTATTGAAGTCTTGAAGCCTTGACACCTGCTTGTCCAAGCCAAGTTGGCAAGTTGCAACACTCAAAAATTTTAATGCCAACAATCGTGAAGCTTATAAACCGTGACGATATCTCAAAACAAGGAGATACCAAAAGGAAGATAACAAATATTAATACGGAAGCAGCTGCTTTACGTTTTCAAAACGACGTTTTAATGTGTTTCGCTCATAAGGCCAACAAAAGAGGAAATCATACTGTTTGCGGCACATTAATCGGGCAGGCTAAAAGTAACAGCCATTTTGTGCCTTCGACAGTGTATTTTTACGTTTCGGCAGCAGGAGTCAAATAGCTCGTCGATGCTTTTCACGTTTCTTGGTTCGGAAAACGTTTTCAAAGGACTGAAGCAGCTCCGCGTTTCCTGTGTGAACGCCCTTTGCGTCATATTTGTGCGTCAACCAACCAAATTTTCCCATTTTCATCAAAACAAATTATGAGCTGATTCATCCAAACGCTTGATGGTTATTCAAAGCTTTGGACCCCGGTAATATGTGTTCCTGAAAGCAATTTTTGTAAGCAACACGATCTCGGGCGAGAAAGCATCTCCTAACATCGCATCTCTGGCTGACATTGTGATGTTAGAATTATCGACCTTGACGGGTACCGTAATGTGTACAATCGTTTTCGTTGGTTCTGTGGGGAACCTTTTGACGTTGTTTGTAATAATACGTTATCGTCCATTACACGATGTCACAGGAATGTTTATAGCAAATCTTGCCGTTGCTGACCTTTTGCAATCGACCTTTGGCATGCCATTGATAGCGACATCAGCTTTTCACAATCGGTGGAGGTTTGGCGACTCTCTGTGTATCTTGAGTGGGATGACGAATTCTCTATTCTGTATCACCTCTATGTTGACGCTGGCTGCTATTAGCTTGGATCGATGCCTAGCGATTGTGTTTCCATTGAATCATTTTTCGCTAATTTCATCTCGGAGAGCAAGACTGGCCTTGGTGTACATTTGGGCGCATGCGCTTTTAGTCGCTGTTCTCCCTGTGTTTGGATGGTCAAGGTAAATATTTGTCTTTTCCATTGGTTTAATATGCGTATAAACCAGCTTTAAGGACGATGCCTACTGTTGTTAATGAGCATACGTTCTGCGCATCTCCAGATACTGGGATTTCCTATCGGTATTGCTTAGTAATGCAGGGATATTTTTGCGCGGATTAAATTTATGTGGAGAAAGCAGAACTTAGCAAATGCTCTTGGTATCCAAAAAGAAAATTGGGGGTAACCATGTATTTTTCAGAGATAATTAACCTTTAATTTGGAAAGGAACGACATACAATGCTTTGTATTGTAAAGCCTTTTGCTAATATTGTTGATTAATGATCTTTGAAAAATGCGTGGTTACCCCCGATTTCCTTTTTGGATTTTAATAACACTTGTTGAGATCTGCTTTTCCCGCATAATCATAAAACCGCGCAAAAATGCCTTTGAATTAGTAGGCACCGTCCTTAAAGTGTCAAGTGTGGCATAGTATATTCATGCTCGGGATTCATGCAACGGCTCTATGTAGGTGTGCATTATCATGTCAGTGCTTGTGTTTGATATCCGTTTCTAAAAGAGAACAACCGATCGCAAGGTATAGTCTTCTCTGATTCCAGTTATGAGTTTAATATTGATGCCGATTAAAGATTTTAGGAGGATTCACATGACGTCATCGCCGCTATGCCACCGGAAGTCGTACATTTCTGTTATTGGTGTCCCTAGAGGTTGTCAGAAATTTTGTGGGAAATTGTGTACAGTTTGGTGTCATTGATAAATGTATTTATTGGAAACCATTTTCGTTAATCAAGGAATAGCTTCTAGACTGTGGGGATTTTAAAAGTAAAAAGGAGAAAGGTTCGCGTTTATTGCGTGCAAACATTCAGTCAGCTTATCAAAATTAAGTTATCGGTTTCGTGGCTATTCCTGGCCAGCATTTTGCTCTAGTTATCATACGAAATGCCCAAGTATATCAAACAAAAAAAGGGGTAGGCGTTTAGAAATCATTTCCAATGACTTAATCCGGTCATTGCATTTTTGTGGAAATTCGTCATCACACTGTATTCCAACTCTATTGTCGTTTTCATTTTGTGTTTGTAAAACCACTAAAAAAAGGAAGTCAAATAAAAATGCAAATTGAGATTAGTATGACGTTACAGGAGCAAAGGTTTGAAAAAAATTCAATTTATTTTCTTACCTCTGTAATTATTTACACAACAGATATTATCCTGTGGTAATTAGTTTAAAGCAGGGCTGTGACGTTCGTAAATTCATTGGATTGGTATTGTCCTTTTTTTGTGAAGAAAGTAATGAAGCAAATGTACTCTAATCAAACACAAGGTGTAAACGAATTAAATGAAAATTTGTTCCTGAAAGCAGTAAAAGAGTATAGGAGGTTTTCAACCAACCTCTAGAGACACCAATAACAATAGAAAAATGTACGACTTCTGGTGGAGGAACAAAAGAAGCTAAGGAGAGATCTTTAGTTTTCGTCCACCAACATGGCGGCGATTACTTCACGTGAAAACCTCCTATCTGCGCAATTAAGTAATATCTAATTATAGCGTATATTTTCGGGACTTCTTGAGGTCGAATAGTTCCTTTATATGTTCGCAGGCACGAAACAATTAAAAAAACGTTTCCCTTTATACAAAAATATATATCCAAAAAATTCGTCTTTTCAAGTACGAGTCTTTTGTTTTTACTAGTGACAATGATGGAAAGGGATGGCGCTTCGAAAAAAGCGGGCGTTATTCAAGGTTTTCAGCGTTTATGAATTCCTATGTTGTTATTGCAGGTACGTTTACTTATCTTACGAGTTCATCTGTACCGTCCAGTGGGAATATAACAAATCCTACACAATCTTTCTCAGCGTCACAAGTTTTGCTTTACCTCTAATTGTTACAGTTCTGTCGTACGCAAGTGTGATGAAGGTCGCTTGTCACCAGGCCCACGAAACGCCACCATTGAAGGTTGGTTGTATCGAGCAGGAACTTGCAACTCATGTTGGAGTCAATGGGGACTCCTTTGCCGTGGATGCGAACGAGTTGAAGAGAAAGAAAAGCCCAAAACTTGAGAAGGCAGGGGCTCAAGAAAATTCCACTAATGACATGGAACTGCTACCGACTGGTAAATTTATTTTGTCGGTTCTCGGAAGACGAAAAAGTTCTAATGATCCTTTTCATGCTTCTAGAATGTCAGTTAAATATCAATACCCAGACCAAACCTACAGCAAGGTCCAAAACCCCAAGCTATGTTACGCAAATTTGGATTCAAGCCTCGATGGACAATTGTTGCCGGTTGAACTGCAATTAACTGTACAGCGGTCTTCTCAGTTAAATCCCGAACCGTCCAGTTTAGGTGCTGAAGTATTCCCCGAAGATCCCGAACTGAACCGAAGATCTCAAACGGGTACGATTCCCGAGGTGGGTGATGAAGTAAATTCCAGAAGAGATGGGCTAGAACTGGTCTCTTCACCAAACAATACAAGACCGCGCCGTCCCTTGTCGCGTGCGCGAGAATGGATGAATGTGAAGAGGACGAACAAAGAGGTGACCGATGCTGTTCTGCATCGAAAGTAAGTTTTAATATGCCTTATATTGAGCAGTTGTCAGGATAAACTGACCAATGATATCAGTTCATCGGCTTTATCTTGGGTTTATCAAGTTGGAACTCGAAAAACGCTCAAGTCTGAGGACAAGCAACGTACGCAGACGCAATTATGTCACGTGACTTATGATCAAGACGCTACTGAGTTTGCGCCTTTTCTTGGATTTTGCTCATGTTAAACCACCTTACACTTGCCAATTACAGCTTGTTGCAGTGTGCTTTTTATCTTTGCTGTGCTCAGTAGACCATGATTTGGAGCTCACAAATCATCGATTTATCTGAGCATTGGTGTTTAGAACGTCTTCTCTCACAGGTCAAGAAGACGGGCAAAGTTTTTGAACCAAGGACGACAACCGGAAGTGAGCTGTTTTCCTGAAGTTGTCTTGACACTACCATATTTATACCGCTTAGTATCTTTTCACTATTAGAAGACGATTAGGTTAAAAGTCTGGGAAAGATTTGTCCTGGCATGCGAAATGCTCACTTCACACGTTTCCGTCGTGGCTCAAAAACGTCGCGTGCCTGAGCTCGCTTTTGTCAACTTGGCCGATCAATGTGTGACGTCACCATTTACTACGCAGGCGCAGAAGTCAAATTTTTGATCGGCGCGGGAAATAGAAATATAAAACGACTATGTTTGAAAAAAAAAACTATCAATCGAACTTGCGGTACAAGTTGTTTTCTCTCAGTTATTGGCTCCTGCTGTGCATTTTGACTCGATTTTCGTGAGCGAAGTGAATGAACTTGGCGGCAGGGCTACTAAACAGTTAAACATTAAAATATACTAGATAATGGGCCTTATTCGCACGCGGCCATATTGGCCGTAGACAATAGATTTTTGTACCCCGAGCCTCGTGTTGAAATGTTTGGGAACGAGTTTCGGTGGGGTAAAACAAAAGTTTTCAATCCCTCGGGACTCAACAGGACCCATCGTATGAAGCATAGATTTTAAAAAAGCAAATAGGGAAACGATAAAATATTTATGATAAGAGGAAGGATTTCCGTTCACGTGAAAAGGAGGCGATACCTGTGCATTTTGAATTTCAAAACTAAGAGAGTTAAATATCGTATTTTGGGTAAAGGAAAGAAAAGGAACTTTTATTAAGTATCTAGTCTTCCAGCGCTGGAGTACTAATTGAGGACACTGTAAACTGAAATCAACAAATTAACGCAAATCAAATCAGATGCTGGTTTTTGAGGAGAGGGGAAAACCGGAGTACCCGGAGAAAATCCTCTCGGTGCAGAGTAGAGAACCAACAAAGTAAACCCACATTATGACGCCGAGTCTGGGAATCGAACGCGGGCCACATTGGTGGGAGGAGAGTGCTCCCACCTCTGCGCCAATCCATTCTCTATCTGTAATTTACTGTTATCGTTAATTTAGAACACTGAAAACTTGATATAGATCATGGGAAATGGACATATATTGTTTAAAACAAATATATAAACATATATTGTTTAAGACAACCCAAGCGTATGGACATAGGAGTCGAACCTGGGAATGTTGATTATTTCCCAATCACCTAACCACTACACCACCGCTCAGGGAAAATATTTTAAACACTGATAATGCTGTATCATCACTCGGCAACAAACAATGTTAAACACTGCAAAAGGTCGTTTACCAAACTTCACGTCAATGCTAAACAGTTTAGGCCCAATGACTTTTCCGCAGGGATATTCTATATGGGAGACTTGAATAAATCTCTTTTTTTTGAGAGTCCGGTGTCTGGATCTTCAGTGGTGAAGCGAAAAGAAACGGTTCTTACAGAATAGAACTCCGGGTTCAAATCCAATCCACGGATGTGATTATTCAGTTTCCTTATTTTCTCTGGTACCACAAGTCCTGGGACTTAAGTGTCCTAAATTAACGATAACAGTAAATTCAAAGCAAATTGCGAATTAACGATAATCTATAATTTAGAGAAGAGATCGTGTTGCCTGCAAAAGGGATTTATTCTTCCACCAGCCTGCTTGAATGTGATACACGCGGGCGTGTGCTGCATGGTCACCTGCTATCGGAGTTGGATTGAAAGAGTTATATAATGGAACGGGATTTGCCATGTACAACATCTGAACTCAATCGAATAATTATGTTCTTTGCTTTTTCTTTTTCAGGAAAGAGATGAAGGTTGTTCTGACTCTAGCTGTTGTTAACGGGACATTTATACTTTGTTGGTTGCCTCACTTCATTGGAATTATGTGTTTGATGTTTACAAAAGGATCGTGTCCATTTTCTGACAGTTTCTTCATGATCACTACAACATTAGCGATGCTGAACAGCGGTTGCAACCCATTTATTTACACTCTGACATACCGAAAGTTCAGAAAAGCGTTTAAAAAAACTTTACCATGGTTTTGGACAAACCGGATTAGAAATGGTTGAGGTGTCTCAATCGATACAAGAGGCCATTTTGGCCTTCACTCGGTCTTTCAAGCTAACGCCTACGCGAGAGGTTAGAAGTGAGGTAATGTAATTCATACTAAAGGATTGTAACTCACCTTACGGCACTTTATTGGATAAAATCAATTCTAAACCTCTGTATATTAGACGCCTGCAGAATTTCTTAGTTATACTATATAAGAGTCTGTTTTTTAGTAACTGTCCTGGATATTTAAGTAATATGCTTACTCTGCGCTCTACAAGCTATCGTTTACGTGGCAATTGACCTTTTTGCAGATACGGCGGCCATTTTGATTTCTATTGTTTCAAATAGTTATTATGGAATACCCAGGGGGCAAATACATATTAATTTGCCCCCTAAGCATCCCATAATGTCTTTTGAAACAATAGAAATCAAAATGGCCGCCGTATCGGCTAAAAGGTCTATTATCTTGTCTCTTCCTAATCCAAAAACAACAACTTACAGCCTGCTTTCTTTTTCATATCGAGCGGCTAAATTGTGGAACTCTCTTCCCGATTTGTTTAGAACATCTAGTTTTACGGATTTTAAGAGTAGAATACTAAACTATGACTCATTTTAGTAGCATTGCAATTAGTTTTATAATGTATATAGTTAAGCATATTTTTAATTTTAGTATTTATTGTATGAGTATTGTATTTTGTTGCATTGTGGTCTCGAAGACATTAGCTTATATTAGCTACTCTGAATTTTCAAGGTGAAATAAAGTATATGTGTGAACGTATGTAGAGTGAACGTCAGAACTAATGAAGCATATTATTCATCAATGTCTTGTTTTTAGAATAATGTGTTAGTGTACACTCTATAGACAAAATAATCTAATCAAAAGATTGACTTGTCCTTCAATCCGTCTTTCAAGCTGTCGCCAGGGGCCCGTTTCTCGAAAGTCCCGAAATTTTACGGGCCATTTTTCGGGTGTCACAATTCCCTTTGTATCTCAAGAACGGAGAGGATTTAAGTCGTCAAACTTCATAGTCATTTTTCTTTTTGTTACCTTAAAAACATGTTAAAAGATCGGCTTTCCAAAACAAGCGGTTGGCAGTTTCACAAATGGCTTTTCGGGCCCGAAAAGTTTTCGGGACTTTCAAGCGGGCCCCAGCTCCGAAAACGCTTGAAGCGAAGTTTGCGACGGAAAGACGGAAAAGGGCAATGGCATCTTTTTAAGGACTCCAGGGCCCGGTTGTTCAAAAGCCGATTAGTGCTAATCCCAGATTAAAAATTAACCGAGGAGTTTATTTCTCTACTCCCAAATGCTGTTCAACGCTGATGTTCGGCAAAACTTTACATTAAAAGAAGTCAATCTTGAGAAACAAAAATAAGCAAAAGAAACTTTTACCAAAAAGTTGAAAACGTGAAACAAAAGTTTACGCTAATCTTGGATTAAGTTAATCGGCTTTCGAACAACCGGGCCCAGAACAATTAACAATTATTCCATGAGCGCGCGTTGGATATGAGATGGTAAATAGCCAACGAGGCGCGTAGCGCCGAGTTGGCTATAACCACTCTCATATCCAACAAGCGCGAATGGGATAATTGTTTTATTAAATTCCTTAAACTCCAAAAGTTTAGAAGTACGAAATAATAGCGAAAAAAGCGAGAAAATCCTAGCGAAATCGAAAAAAGTTGATGAAGATGCGATGTTGTGTAATACCTCGTGGTCAGACAGACGCAGGCTCATCACAAAAACATTTCTTACCTTTTCGCGTATCTCTAAGCTTCGAAAGTGATCTAAACTTTCCACAAAAACGTTTTTCTTTTGCTTTATACCGAAAGAAATTTCACTTTCTGGCGTAAACGTTTTTAGTTTAGCAACGCTAAGCGCAATCATTTACCATATAAGGTCAAACTAAGGTATATGAGCTGATAACCGAGATTGAGTGAACCAATCAGAGCACGAGAATTGCATTATCCGAGGTTGAGAATTTAATAATATAATTTAAACCTGCGCGCCTATTGGTTCGTTTGTAACTTTTAAATTCAGTGCTGACGCAATGTTTTCGCGTTAGAGAACTAACTTGAAAAGCCTTTGGATTATTTGGTGAAGTGAAGTCGTGGAATCCTTGTCTCGATTATTTTGAGGGTTTAAAGGTTTGAAATATTTTATTTTTCTCGCTATTATCGCACAAACAGGTAGTGTTCATCAACGTTTTTCGTTTTGAGAGAAATAATTACAGTGATAATCTTTTCAAAACATTAATCGCAAACTCAATTCTCATGCATCCATTTTGACATTTCAACTCCAAGCGAGGAACAACTTCAAAATTAATTCAAAGAAAATTCAAAATTTGTTTTCACTTTGCCTTAAAGTCATCTGCATGTACTGCCTCCTTTACGAAAAAAATGCTCTCGCGCAGCTCAGCCCAGTTCACTAATTTCTCTTGCAACCTTTTTAGCCGCGGGGATTGAGGATAAGTATCTTCTTAAGTTGTGAGAACAGACTTAATATGCAAATGTGTGACAGCACGATGCAATTACAAGGTAAACGCATTTGAAGAAGCTTTCTTTAAAGGTTACTGCATGTGGGTTAGTAGCGTACGGAGTTTTGTATTCGGCCGAGTAATCGAATGCAATCAGTCAGATTAGGGGATCCGGTGGATGAATGCTGTTGCAGTTGTGCCACCCCCAGTTGGTGCCGCACGACACACCTTTGAACTTTGACTCTACGGAGCTTGTGGAAAGCTGTTTCTTTCTCTTCAAACAGACCAAAAGTGAACTGATACTTGATCTGATTCATCCGTTGTCTGGAGGGAAAAAAAATACAATTATATCAGTGGTTTTGCGTAAAATGTAACATTCAGCGTTTTGGATGTTGTGAATGTCTTTTCTACTTTCTTTTCTCCAATGTTTAACTTGGTTTTTTAGTTCATTTGGGGCGAACTTCTTACCTTGAATTCAGGTTCCGTTAGTCGCGTGTCTGTTGTGGTGGCAAGTGACATTCCTGAATCGAGTGACTCTGCATCTGAAAGTAATGCTTGTTATGAGCATTTTGAAGCATTATATTATCAGATTGATTCTTTGTTACTATTATGTCGAGAACAAAACGATGAAGTACTTACACGAGTCACGTGCAAGGTCTCTCATATGGGCAAAGTCTGTTCGAGAAAAGCCTGGGTCGAGTGGCCACTCCGGCTCTTTTGGCTCATCGCTGTCGTCGTCTGTAACGTTGTTTTGTAGAATGCGAATCCTGGCTGATTTCTCTGCTAACTGCGCATGCAGTGATTTGATTCTATAGTAAAGCAAGAAAAAGTAGTATATTAGGCGTCAAGAGTGAATTTAAATAAGAGTGTTTCTCTATTAGTTTACGGTCTTGACCCAGCGCAGTAACAAATGATATTATTTTTAGATACACTTTAAGTGTGAAAACAAACAAAGGGCCGCCACGTCACTTCAACCAATCAGGAGAAGCTATGTCACGCGTGACTGCTTCTTCCATGTTTTTTTCAGGAACCTGACGACTAACTTTTTGCGGGAACGGGTATTCTAAAAAAAAACTCATTGTTGACTGTGCTGTGGAGCCCACCTATGCCATAACAACACTCTTATCTAATTCACTCTTGTAGGCATCTAAAACATCACTAAGTTATGCGGATAGTGTCGTTTGTTGTATGAATCTTTTCGTATAAAATAATCATCACAGTTAGGGGAACAACTTGAACAGTTACAAAAAAAAAACCTGGAAAAAATCCAATTTTGAACGGGACGCAATCTACGCAATGGGCCTTAATCACAGGGCGGCCATTTTGAGTACCGAGGGATTGAAAACTTTTGTTTTGCCCCCCACGGAAACTCGTTCCCAAACATTTCAACTCGAGGCTCTGGGTACGAAATCTGTTATCTATGGGCAATATGGCCGCCGCGGGAATAAGGCCCATTTACTCGAACGTTTGTAATTATTGAGAGAAGAACTCACATGGCCTCCAAATCTGCGCATCTTCGATTCGCAACGTAGAGTTCTTCAATGGACTTGAGGTTTTGTCCTCGGTATTCTGCTATGATTTTCTCACTTTCTTGTATTGATTTTTCCAGTGCTGCTATCCGTGCTTCCCTGGGTGAAAACAGCAGTTACTCTTTTCAAAAGTTCGTTGTTAACGTATAAAATTACACTATACTATAAAATATATTCGTTCTGAAAACGATTTTCATGCGGTGACTTATCAACTGGATGATCATGATGCTCGCGCACGCGCACGCGCACATTGTTGCCAATTTTGATCGTTATGTTCGTCTGTCATAAGGTTTTCTTCAATACATTGGCTGCGTATGTTTGAGTGGTGCCTGTTTTTTTTTTTTTAATATAAAGTGTGGAGTATTTTGGTTGTGTGATTTGATAGTGAGTTTGTTTTCTTACTTTGGCATGGAGGCAGCTCTTATGGCCAAATTCCTTGATGTACCTTCTTGTTGTAAAGTTTGTTCCAGCTGCAAGAGAAAACTAAGGATCAGTGTGGGATTTGAAACAGGACGTGATTGGAGAAGAAACGTCGTCTTCTACTTTTTTACAAAAGGGCTCATAATTTTTGGCACTGGTAAAAAATGTTGTGGAACTAACCCGAAATAATTTATCTTCAAGCATAAGAATAGCTTCATCTTTTTCCTTCAACATTTCGAATAAAATGGGAACATTCGTTGGTCCGTCTAACTCGGCTATTCCTTCATCAGTTGAGTTGGTATGCTTGTGGTTTGTTGTCTTTTCCTCTGTAGCCCAGCCCGTGCCCTTTTTAACCGTGCCTTTTTCTTTTCCTTGCGCCTTCCTCTGTGGACTTGCATGTCGTGTCTGCAGCTATAAGAGAAGAAAATTATAACCACAGATCTCAATCTGAATCGAGTGTTTTAATTCCGGGTTGTCTGGGTTCCTTCCCTGTCGTGTCGACCTGTGCCCTTCTCAATTTCCCAAGATTGCAGAAACGTTGATACCGTGAGCCGTTTTATACACGTCTCGGTCTCATGCCCTTTCGTCAAAGATTTGCTCGGTCATTGGATAGAGGACCAAATTTTATTTAAAGTAACAATAGTTGGTCTTATCTTATGTTACTGCGATCCGAAGCAAAGATAAAACTAGATCAATGGCGACTTGCCATACAGTTGTGAATCTACATCTATACATGTTCCTGCACTCGTCAAATTCCCTTTTTGACTTATGGCTGTATCTACTTAGGTGGCCTCATACTCCATAATCCTTTTTAGAGATATCAAGCCAAGCCGGCCACTTCTGCTGGAGAGAACAGGGCAGCCACAGCACTGGGGACAGTGCAGGGCCAGTGGTTAGGGCGCTTGCCTTTAGATCCGGAGATCCAGGGTTAAAGAAACGTTCTAACCACTGGTTGAGCTTTTTCCTGGTAGTCAGAACCCTGGTTCAACTTCTCAGCTGCACTTGTAAATAGCAAAGTGGTTTGCCTCCGACCAGTTGGGATTCTTAACAGTTGTTGAATGTTCTGCTCTGTTGTGATTTTGTTCATTGGCCCTGAAAAGCCCTTATGGGGAGTGGTCAATTATGTTTTTCTCTTGTTTTTCTTTTTTGACTTCATTCCCTACTCTTCTCGATTAGTGTGTGGGTTCTTTAACGTCCTATAGGGAGCTTGAAGGATATTTGTGACGCAGGGCCTACAGTTTATAGTCCTTATCCTGGAAGACTTGAAAGTCTAAACATTTGCAGACTTTCTCCTCAGTTATTTTAAGACCCGGAGTGTTTTCCGGCCGGGGTTCGAATCCGCAATCTCCCGCATGACAGCTCCATGCATCGGTGCGCGGTTTGAATATCCAGCGAACTAAACTATTTCCGAGTTGGCCTCTTTTTGGGGTGGTTTCATAAGTAAAATTTTGTTTTACTATGAAGTCCGCAATGAATATGAGTATAGCGACAATCGTTAGTAGTTGTTATCCTTTACTGTAACACTTACATGTAGTTGTCTAACAACGTATTTCAAACAGACCTCTTTTTGAAGGTAAGCCGTTCTTTCCTGACTCTGCACAAGCTGTGAATACAATTGCTCTTTGTCTTTTAAGAGCTCCTCTATTTGTCTTCGTTGTTGGTTTATTGTATTTTCTAAATCATCTCTGGTGGAGACAAAGCTATTATCTGAAATAAAAGAAATGGAAGACGAGGATAAATCTCTTCACCAGGTTTTACGCTGTCAAGATCGGTGAATGAGAACTGGGTACGTTATTTGTGTGAACTCATTGAATGTACGTAAGGCAGCAATTCTTCTACTGAAGTGATTATCTGAGAACATTTTGAGAATCATGCAGTGCTTCAACGAAACGCACACGCCTCCTCCACCATCTTAATTGTAGAAATTATCTTCTTGTCGCCAAATGTAGTCTATCTCGTGAGATCGGAAAAGAACTAAAATGTTAAACAGGGCCAATCAGACAACGAAAAAAGTCAACTTGTTTGAAACGCAATAATCCAAAACAAGTTCATGGCATGGAAATAAAAAAAAATAGTATAATTTGATTTGAGCTTCGATTTAACGAACCTCTCTATATACGTAGGTCCACTGAATAAAGATCGATATTTTTTACCATTTAGGAAGAACGATACAATGATACCACAAATCCCCAATATCACGAATTAAATTTCCTAGTACCTTGGCAATTCGTTATTAAATTGAAATCCCACTATATGTTTAAAAATTGCGTTTGGTTCAGTTCTATCCCCAGTGGCTTTCTAGCTGTCTGAATTTCCGTGTAAAGTTTGTTTAACTTAATGGAAATCCGACGGGCTCGCTACATATGGACTGCATCCTTACTTTGACTTATTAGTTGCTGTATGACGTTATTCTTGAGCTGTAGATCGCTTCTGTGCTTTTCAAGAGACTTCTGTCAAGGTAGAATTGAAGCAAAAATAGGTCAAATATCATGACGTGTCCAATTATGGTGGATTTTTCAATGATGACTTTAGAATTGTCGGGGAAAAATCCGACTTCTCCGAATAGGAGTCGAACCTGTGAGCCTTCCGATTGCTACTTCGGTGGTCCACTGAGATTCTCAAATTTTTTGCTAAATTTAGCGCGAAACATAAGGCTTTTATGATGTTAGTGATAGGTTTCATCACTATCACTGATTATGTAAGCAAAGACTTGAATATGAACACTTTAAATTGTCGTTATAAAATGAAATCGCTAAAAATGTTTTTAAACGTTTCTTCAAATACGTACAACTTTACCTGAAGTATGTACAAAGTGTATGAGATGGACGCGAAAGTAGGAGGGAACAGGGCATCGTTGGTTGCCATTTGTTGTCCTTGTATGTTATGAACAATTCTTGCATTCGTTGGGATCTCTTCAACAATTTAGACACTCTTTAAAGATCTTTGCGTCTATGCAGTAGTTCTCTTTGAGCTCTTCAAAACAGGCACAGACAATGTTCGCTAGTAAACAGCTTCGAAAGCTGCTGTAAGCTAACACAGTCACAAGATAAACATTCTTTTATTTCGTGTTTTGATCGGTACTCAGTTACATGAACAATACCATGCACGGGTTAAAGATCATCAAATGTGTACCTTATCTTCTTGAACTTGATTCTTGCAATCCAGTATTTCGTCTGTTGAAGATTAAAATACCACAAGGATAATATTTGTTAGTTGTGTGGGTATTGTTGGAATTTCTCGTCAGTGATCTGTCAAATTATATAACCCTTTCTCGTTCACAAATCAATGGCAGTATCGTGCTTACTCAACGGATTATCGTACACTCTGACTGTTCGCGAATCGTTCTATATTGATTCTATATGCGTACAGTACTTTGATCTTTTTATATTACATCTTCAAGAATAAATACATAGATCAAAACTAATCTTATCTTTTATGACAGTTTAATTAGGCCATTTATAAAATGTGGGCTACACCACACCCTCGCTTCGTCTGTACGGGGGATGACATTTTTTGTATTTTTTTTTTTTGCGAGATTCGTTAGTTTCAAGATAATACAAAGCCTATGTCCAACTGATTTTGCTAAATTAAGTTATTGCTTACAATTTGTAACCTCCAAAAACTTACATGTCTCTTCAAAAATTTCTATGCATTTGACAGAATGATCCCCTGAATAAACATTATATTGATGACGACTTGAATATCAACTGAATCCTATACAATAACACTGAGAGCGAATTAAAACGCCCTTCAAAATACTGTTCTTGTTTTTGCGATATTCAAAATGTAGCAAAAATAGGAAACTTATCCGGATGACGTCTGGCGCTTTCATGCCGCCATGAGCAATACGTCATATACTCTTACTGCAAATATCGACATAAAAATTGAACCAGAGACTTTTTGAGATAATATAAAGTGCCTTTTCTCTCCATTTTGCTCACCAAGAGAGGATGGCGCAAGAGAACCGATGTCCATTTCCCATGATAGTTTTTAACTACTAAATCTATTTTTAGTTTCGCAAAGCTATACTTGTCTAAAAATAGCTGCGTAGCTAAAAAAACGATAATTGGAAGAGGCTCATGTATACATGTCATCAACATCTTTAAACATTTAGCTGGCTGACTAAACATCTCTTACTATGGTAAAAGATTGCCTTTTCGGTTTCCGTTCCTACCTTGCAGTTCTTTGTTACTTTTCAATAGTCCTTCAAGCTCACTTTCCATTTTTTTCCGTGCACTCCACTCCAGGCTTTCTCTTTCTCTACACGAAACTTGCAACTCGTGGTATGCATTGCGCATGCTCTCGAACTCACTTTCAGCCTGCAAAACACGCATTTCGGTGTTTTTGAAGATGTTAAAAAGCATTGTTTGAGTAACTCTTGGAAAAAGTAGTATCTACTTTGTCACTGCATCACCGTACGGCAAATCATAGGCTTTAGCAGTCATGTTTTTCACTTTCTTACCATTTGCAAATTATCAATTTTCAGGTACATGTTTTCCAATTTTTCTTTCAATGCCACATTATCACGCGATAACAGTTCCGCCATTTTCGTTGCTCTTGAAGCAACTACTGCTGCCTCTGGATTGTCTTTGTCACAATCTGAAGAAAAAACATAAAATTTAAAATGATGCCAAGAACAAAAAATATTAAAATAATTAGGGTTTAAACTAGAATCTTTTATTTAAGTGAAAATGCTCATCTTGACCAAAGAATAATATGTATGTGCTCAGTTTACACAAGCTTCCTCACCTTGGTAAGTCCGCGTTTCCCCCCCCCCCCCCCCTTCCCCCAGTTAAAGGAGCGCTATCCCAAGATGATGTTCTTCAACAAAATTTAACGCAGGAATTTTCCTGGTGAAGTGCCTAAGGGTACTGCAATATTTTTGCGTTTTTATCTTCTCAAATTTATTTTCCGTTTCGCACTTGTCGCGGAAACATTGGCAACTATTACGCATGCGTTTTTTTGGTTCATAGTCTTTATGGAGCGTGAGTGTTTTCACTCACGCTAACCTTGTTTTTGCACCGAATGAAAAGAAAACGTTTACATGATAATAGAACTCAATTCCCAGAGGATTAGTCGCGGACACGAACATGGCCGCCATTCCTCTGTTTAGGGACACCAACATGGCAGCCGTGACGTCACGTGAAAACATTCCACAGGAGAGTTGGCGAAATCGCACGTGCCTTGCGTGATAAGTTCGATTTCGCTACGCACGTGCAGAGCGTTATTGATTAGCTGTTGACAAGCAGGTGTCGTGCATCACTAGCGACCAAGCCCAGAGATTCATGTCTGGCCTGTGATTGGTCAGTAGGGAGCTTGTGCACAAGACGTTTTGAACAACGGACGGAAACCGGAGGTGAACATTTCTCATACCTGGACATATATTTCTCCCAGAATTTTAAAGTCATCGTCTTTAATAATGAAAAGATATGTAGCAGCAAAAAATGTGGTAGTGTGAAGATAAGTTAAAAAGCAAAACAGCTCACTTCCGTTTGCCGTCCTAGGTTCAAAAACATCTCGTGCTTTGAAGGAACCTCGTCCCCAGGGTGTCTCTTCTTCCCTTCTTTTTCTCTCTCTCCCGCTCCAAGGAAGGGAAGAAGAGAGACCCTGGGGACGAGGTTGGCTTAGAAGTTCCTCTTGACATGCACGTACGCTTTTTGGATGATGATTAGTGATGACAGAACTGTTTATCTTCCAGTCACAAGCTGGTGCGAATTCTCTTTACTCAGCCACATGTCGAGTCGGGTTATTGGCTATTCCATCGATGACATTCAATATGTTCCTTTTTGTTCATATATTCAAACGCTTGGAGTGATTATAGCCTAACCGAAAATGGACTTCATAAACCGTCGATGAGTACTTTCTTTCATAGCCTTCGACTCATATCCACACCATTTCTCTCAAGTTAGGTCTGAGCATAGCTGTTAATTTTGCAAAAAGCAAGGTGATATTCCAAGTAACAAATGACTCTTTTGAGGTTATAATTCTTCAAGTTTTAAGAAACGGCTATGGCAACGTCAACGCCACTAAATGACAATGGTTGCTGTCACACTTGAGAGAACCACAGGTGTTTTAAATCCCTAGAGGAAACTTCATCCAACTTAACACTAGTGTTAACTCCCTAATGCCACCGCAATCAATAGAGTGTTTTCACTCACGTGATCAGTAAAGTTGCTTTTCCAGCGAAACAAAAGAGTGAGGCTTGTGACTTTACATTCACGTGACCCTCGGCAATTCGAAATGGAGTCTGTTAATTTCGAATATTAAGTTCACAAAACACAAAAACTCGGAGTCTTTTTACACCGGAATTATTTGTAAAAAAGACACCACATAAAATAAAAATCCTTGAACTCCCTAATCTTACCAAAGTTGTGGTTTTCATCGCTATCCGTAAAACGTAATTCCCTTTCAGATCCATTGTCATTACCATTGTAGGATAAATTAATAATGCTATAGTTCCTCTCAAATTCCTCATCCCAATCTGTTTCTTGATTGTTCCCAAACTCCTCGTCATCAGAAATAGGATCCAGTTTTTGCTCGTCATCTTCGTCTTCATGATCAAAATCACCGACAGTTACAACAGGAGTTTGTGAACTGGCTTGAAGTTGACTGTTAACGTGTGACAGTGAATCGTACTTTCCGTGTAATGTTGTTTGTGGAACCTCTGTTTTCAATGATGACAACTTTGCTACTTCACTTAAAAAGATCTGTCTGTCGTTAACTTCTGTTACTTCTAGGTCATCTAAAATGTAAACAACCAGAAGAGAGTTAAAGAATTGATCTCGAGAAGGAAAAAAAAGCTCGCACTAAAATGACTCCAGTGATAGCTGAGGTAACGAAGAGGGTTTGAGCACCTGACCGTAACCTCTACATTTTGAAGGAGCAAGGGTGGCACAGTCGGTTAGTGTGTGGCCTTGGTGCAAGAGGGCCCGAGTTCTGATTTCGTAAGTTGCTAAGCAACTAGTTCTTGTTGATACAGAAAATCGTGAACCGAACCCTCCAACCTTTTCGCCAACGAATTTAAATATTTTGTTTTAAGCTGTTAGTGGTCTGAGTTAAGGAATTAATCGTCTGATTTTGCACACGCAAAAAAAATAATAAAAAAATACCGCCACCCAGGAGAATTAAATATGTAACCCTGACTCGTCCCAGTCGTCTCTATTGCGCGCCATTGATTCATTTATCCCCTGCGCGCATCTCCCGCGCGTTTTCCCCTCGCGCCCACGCGTCTAGGAGACGACTGGGGACAAGTCAGTACACGACCCGTAGTAGAGAGCATTCAGCGTACTGACCTTAAAACTCTTAAAGTATTATCTTTAAAATAAATACACTTACGGATATTAATGTGAATTCTCTCGTTACTAGCTTCAAAATAGGGTAATATCACGAACAAATTTTGACAACAGTCTTAAAGAAGGAGTTATTATCTACTTTTGACAGACTGAAAAAGTGTTATGTGGTCTATTACAGTATACTTAACCAGGTTCACCTGAGATCAACAACAAAGGAAAAACGTGATGCATTTGAACGTAATATGTTTGATTGTTTTCCTGATTACTTATCGCCTGTACGTGCAGCTTGACTGTTGCTGAATATATAAGTATTGCAAATTAGTAAGACAAATCGACAATGACTGGTTATCGCTCTGGATATGATTCTGGCGGGGTGTTCTGCAGTTAAGCCGATTTTCGGTCAAGTTCAATAGTCGTCTCGTGACTTTGTCCTACTAAAATCATAGTTTGTTCATTTAAGTTAAGAAAGTGTATAAAATACTCACTTGGGTGTAACAAAAGTCAATTAAACCTCAAAGGAAGACAGTCATTAGCTATTGTCAGAACTGCTTCCTTTTTATGTCAAACCCACAGATTGAAGACAAAGGAAGTGATATGTGTTCGAAAAGGATTGAAAAGACCTGTGACGCAAGAACAATTAAATTATCATTCCGCAACTTGTATATAATATGGCAGGGAAACGTCTTTCCATGAAGTTATTTTTTGAACATTCCAGACAAACTGAAACCAGATTCAGTCTTTCCTCCCCACAAAATGTCACATGAGCGTGAAATTCATAAAACTGAAACCCGTAGAAAAAGTATGATTATTGAAGAACAACCGGGTTTATGCAGCCTGAGGGCAGAACATGATGAACTCGGCTTTTGGAAACGTATGTCTTTTAAGTCTACTAATTTTGACTTAATGTGAATGAGCGGATCGAGTATTTCTGAAGTATTTTAACTGTACCGCTGGGGATGCCACATGTTGCGGTCCACACATGTATTTATTGCACATGCATCAAAATCACTTGAGCGAGAAGTGTCTTTCAGTTCAACTCCTCACGAGAAAATGGTGTTCATCAGATGACTGATAAGACATCAAAAGGTTCTGAAGAGTTTAAAGGATGCTAGTTGCAAACTTCAGTCAGTAAAATAGTGGTGCATACATTATTACACTTACTTACCCAGTAAGAACTCGTCCATTTGCATTAAGATAGCTCCGTTCATGGAGTACCCTAAACAAAGATATAATCATTCAAGTAAACATGATCTCCTACTATATCTTGAATGGTGATAAGGGGGACATTAGAAATAATATCAAAGTTACAAATCAGTAGCAAATCACGTAAAACTGAATGAAATTGGATGAAACTGAGAATTTCTATTGATAAGAGCTAAGCGATTTCTAAGGTCAAGATGAATTGACAGAAATCCCGAAATTCTTCTGTCTACTTATCAACTTTATGAGCTCGCTAAAACAAAGTGTTTTAGTTTGTCTTAGATTTAGCAGAAAATTAGGCTCAATTTACATTTTAATACCGAGGTTCAGTCTTACCTTGAAATTTGTTGTTGTATTTTGAAAGACCTATTTCATTGAGCCATCGTACAACGTCTTGGTTAGTCCAATCCATCGCATGGCTCTTCAAGTTTGTGACTCCTGAAACTCTTCGCATAAGAGGCAAGGACTGATCTAACCACAAAACCTCATCTCATTAGTTTTTGTCTCTATGCAAACGCTTGATAGCGGAAAAATTATCAAGCCGAGAGCAAACGAAGATCATCGATCGCTAAACTGACGATCGTGGCAACTATCAACAAGCGCGTTCCTCAAGAAAACGTCATTCATACCATGGTGCATAAAATGTAATTAAATTGACAGTTATATTGAAATTCACCCTGATGCTGACATTGAAGTCTGATTACCAGTTGTGATATCTTGGCTTCTACAACTTTTTCTTTTATCATAAATGAGGCTTTCTGAAAAGATCACTCGTATTGCTGATCAATATTGATGTAAAGATGGCGACAGAGTTTTCACAGTTCCTTTCGATTGAATTAAGTGTACTTTTCTGTTTTCTGAGTCTTTTTTCAGTTTGATACTTCCTTTCCAACTGGCCAAACTATCTCTTAAATGACTTAGGATTATATTGCCTTATTTGAGGTGGTAACTGATCAGGATCAAGTGGGAAGATGAGTCGGCCAAGCATGTCAAACATTTTGTTCTGACTCTTCCGGCTTAAGTCAAGACTGAACTTTGCTCTCTAGGGAAACTTGTATATGACAAATTGGAGGCGCTATCATTGTATTTCTTCACCGAAGTATTGGGTTTGACAATAATCAAGATGCATGAATTGCAAACATTCAGGAGCCCGTTACCGCATTCTGGGCTCCGGTCGAGTTTCCATTTCAGCTGCGCCGTAGTGACGTGTAGAATAGGGAGCTTACGAAACGAGGACGACGACGGCTACGAGGACTTCATTTAAAAATACGAGTTCGCGTTATTTATATCACTGCGAAACTATTTCATGTCGTTTCGCGTTAAAAATGTGTAGTAACTGGTGAGGAATTAAACTGGTACGAGTGGGTTGGAAGCGTAGAGAGAGAACTGAAAATTCATCGTCATGTGCTAACGTCCTCCACGAAACCTTGAATTTGGTCATTTCACGTCGTCATTTAGGAGATGACAGCAAAGAAATGTACCAAAATGTAAAACGCACGTGCAGAGCGTGCAGAACCATTGTTTTTGCTCACTAAACCTATTGTTTTGTAGCGTCGTCGTTGCCGTCGGCGTCGTCGTTTCGTAAGCTCCCTAATTACGTCATCAGGACAACCTTAAACAATGACAACTGAGTTTCAGAACTAGGAATATTTATTTGCCTCTTTAATTAAGTTGTATTTTAAAACTGCACAAACTACGCGAGGAAAAAAAATTCGGACCAGGAGGCAGTGGTCCCATTGGTTAGGGCGCTTGCCTTGAGATCTTGAGATACCGGGTTCAAGACCCGCTCTGACCACTTGTTGAATGTGTTCCTGGTAGTCCCTGGTTCAACTTGCCAGCTGCATTTGTAAATTGCCAACTAGTTTGCCACCAGCCCTGTTGGGATTCTCTTGTCTCTTGTTGTTGTTATTCTGTTCCGTCGTTTCGTTGACTGTGTTTCATTGGCCCTGAAAAGCCCCTAAGGGGAGCGGTCAATTAAGTATGTATAGTATTGTATAGGTTTGATTTGATTACTGCCAGGTCGTTGTAGGCACCACGAATCCCTTTACAACCTCCAATGATATGGGAAGCAGCTCTTTTGTGTTTTGGAGTATTTCCACAAGACCACCCAGTCGCCGTTTGCTTAGACAAAATTTTTAAACACAGTAATCTAATTTATTTGCCATAAGACCGGGCTGAAAACGTGTGATAACAACCCACTTATGTTCAGGTTTGACCCTAATTAGATGTACGCCCAATTTTGACATCCAAAACGAAGTGTCCCTTTTAAGTCTAAGCATTTGCTACCTATTTTCAACAATAAGGTAAGCATAAAGGTTAACGTTATTTTTAGCTTTGGGTAAATGCAGCAGTTAATGTTTACTTAAAGAGCAGCATCTGGGGGACACTTTGTGACGTTTTTTGTCTGTATTCTGGCGCTTATTGAAATCTGCGTGCATCTAAATAGGGTCAAACCTGGAAATATGTAAAAACTGCAAACAAATAATTTTAGACAGCTAACAAGAAAGGTCAGGCCGCACTTAAAACAAAGCTAACTATTTTGAAATCAGCGCTTAGGCTTAATCATTGATTAATTATAGTGATCCTATTCTAGATGCCCGGCAACAAATACCTAATATTCTCTCTGTCACGCAACGTGAGCGTAGCGTTGCGTGACAGAGAGAAGGCCACGAACTTCCTAGTCTCCCTAGTATCTCTATCTTTACAAAACATTTCAACATGGAGTCACCTGAGTGAATTATTTCAGACAAGAACGTAACACAGCCTTTTCAAGGGCCCGTTTATTTGGAGAAAAGTTGTCCCGGGTAAGAGGGTCAACCTCAGCTAGCGTTTGTATGAACAAACTGACCGTTTTTCTCGAGTCAAGAGCTGGCCGTCTCAGTTTCGATCATGAGGAGACTGGGAAGACAGCGCTCGCGCATGCTCTCGTTAAACGGTTAGAGCTATTGAGACGCAGACGGCAACTGGAAGAGAAAAATTCGCGTGCCAGCACAGTGGTGTCTCTCAGATTTTTATACTAATCATCTGTAATGGGGAAAAGATCTTAGCAATGTAAATGTGATTGTGTGAAAACAAATTAAAAGGGAAAACAGCTCACTTCTGGTTGCCGTTTGCGTCTCATAAACGCGCGTGCTTAAGCTCCACTAATATATTGCCTTGACCTGGCTAGGCGAGTCAGTGATTACATGCGAAAAAGTTGCTCCGGATAGGAGGGTGACCTTACCGCCGAGAAAGGGTGACCCGGCTAGGCGGGTCACCCTTCTAGCCGAGCCAACTGTTTTGTTTTTTTCATCAGCATGTAAACGGTTTCATTTTGTAAGGAAATGTAGGAAAAGTTGTCTCACAGGTTAGCTTGGGTAGGCGGCCGGGTGACCCGTCTACCCAGGACTACTTTTGGCATTATAAATGGGGAGTAACATGAAAAACATGAGAAATTAGCAACGGATTTATTTTTATAAAGAAAAGTTAATCCGTTTTCAAAAACAAGAATACCCTTAAAGAATCGCCATCTCTTCAACAAAACTGGGAAGATTTTAATTCCAATCAGTTAACCTAAGAAAAAGAGAGAGAGAGAGAGAGAGAGAGAGAGAGAGAGAGAGAGAGAGAGAGAGAGAGAGAGAGAGAGAAAATGATTGACATAATTGTTGGTCGAACCTAAAGATTACTTGAAGTGTTTCTCGAAAGCGAAATGAGCAATTACATCCTGATTTATTGAAATTACTGATCTAAAAGTCAGATCTTCGATACGGCAAGGCCGAACGAATCGTCATCAACGTTCTTTCACGGGAGGAGCGGTAGCCATGGAAAATAACAGATAAGTATTTTTGTTTACCACGACGTTTTGTTATCAGGATTTAATCTCGCCCTGAGATTGCATAAATGGGTAAGCAAAGCTTCTTCGTCCTTGCGCTTTGCGGAATTATTTTATACAATGCTGCATCGGTTGTAAAACGTAAGTGACTTTTTGTGGATTATTTTATTCTTCCTATTTTAAAATTACGCCGATCAATTTAAGCCTAACAAATTCATGAAACAGTCGACCTGGCATCAACGCAAGGGACACTGATTTGTCAAGAGCTTAACTCTGATTTGTTTTTTTGTAATTTTTGTTATTTGCCAAACAAAATTGTTTCTAATCCCCTTGTTATCCTTTTTACCATGCATCGTTTCGGTGTAATTTGAATAGTGTCTGGTCGAATTCTTAAGCTGAATATTAGATATCTGAAAAGTGTTCGGGGCTGTAAACTGATATAGTAAATTTACTAGCCAGTCTTTTATTTCCAACTAACTGACTCCTTTTTATCCAAAGAGATGACCAAGTTAAGCTTTCCGAAAACCAAAAGAAGTTTATCTTTTTACTGATAAGAAAGTTCAGGGCGACATTTTAGTAAGGACAACTTAAGATTTTCTTCACAATTAATTTTGTATCCCGTATGTAGAACCCCCAGTTTGGTGTAACCTGCGAGCGGGTTATCCTAGTGCACGGATAGAGGGAGAGAAAGAGAGAGTGCTCTCCGCTCCCACATAAACACTCCGGGAAGCCTGCTGGTATTCCTGGGTTGCTCTTTATTCATGGCATCGTGAACTACTAGTGAATACAGTACCAGTCGAAACGGTTGTTTTTCATTTTCATTTATTCAGTCTTCCACACCTGAGACGAGACACGTTGTAAATTGTCGGATGAAACAAAGACACAGCACAACAAGTGCAACTTCTTTTCATTTACTGGAGACAAAATACCCCTCCGCTAGCTAAAGTATGAACAAATAGTTTTCAAAGTCGACCGTTATGATTTCACCGGCGATGCCAAATAGGGTAGGCGCGATCTCACTCGACAAATTCTTAACCTCAACAGAAATTTTCTTCAAGCACTTTTCATCATCGCTTATTCGCAGTAGATCTTTACCGGAAAGAATCCATGGGTCCACCTGCTCGTCCAAGTTCCTTTCGACTTACTGTGAAGGACCGTTTAGTGATGTTAAAATGGACGAAGGACTTGCTCTGGGAAGAAAACGTGATAATGAAGGTATTACAATTTAAAGTTTGTGAACTTTGCTCTAGGGAATGATTGAAATGCCTTGTATTGCACTAATGATTTGAGCTCAAATCATAAGACAAATGTGCTCAATTTTTTTTCCATAGAAACTGGTCATAAATTCTATCTCTTCTTTTAAGATCCCGTGAATAGTCCTGCTACAGTAGAAAATGGGGATTTGCCCAGAAAGAGGAGACTAGATATTTGCACGAGCATCTTCCATTTTGGTACATTTATTTGCTGTCCACACTGAAAGAACATCGTGAAATGACCTTTTAAGAAAACGTTTGCATGAGATTAAAAATGTTCACATCGTCTCTTTACTTTAGCTCGATTCATTCCACGCTCCTCAGGCTGCCGTGGATTTGAGAGGCTGATTATGTTTCTTTCACACTCTTTTTGTAGCGTTTCTGAGTATTGGCGTTATGCCCACAGGGGACCACGGAGGGAATAATCTTATTCAAGCTGTTAGGTCGTTGACAGTAAACCTAAAGCCCACAGAATATCCTGAAGTTGTGATAGTGGCTGCTTTGGAAGAAGGCTTAGACGAAGTTATAATGAAACGACTTGGAAAGGATCTTGAAAGCGAAATAAAGCATGGATTGTTTCAAGTTATATTTGAGACTAACACGTTTTTTAAGAAGGAACCTTTAGAATGGGAAAACACGTCATTCACGGATGACTTCAAAGAGAAGATTTTTCATTTCAACTGGAGGCTAAGTTTCCTATTTAAATATTGCTTTCAAATTTCAAAATACTTCTTGCTGTTAACAGATGAATCGCGCGCCGTCAAACCTTATTTCCCGCTCATCAAACAAGTGGTTGGAAATATTGAAGAACAAGAATTGTTAATTCGCAATCACGATTTTGGAGCCCATGCTTTTCCCGGTCTGGGACGGCTTTACCCGAAGAAAGTGATTGGAGATTTGGCCGAATTTGGAGCCATGTTTTCAGATGGACGGCTACCCAGCAAACTTTTAGATACCTTTAATGCCATGAGAGGAAGTATGAAACAAAGCAGGCAACCTCCCGAAAGTGTTCTCTTTGATATGGCCACGGAATTGCAGGGTGTTAAACCTATAGCAGAAATACACACAACGGCTGAGTTCGTAAGAGGTTATGAATTGGAGAAGTCATTTTACGACATGGAAAGTTTTTCTTGGCTGAAGGTTCCAAAGGTGGATCATAAACTAGCCATTGTCTTTACAAACCCCCTGTATATCTCGCGCGTGCGTATTGCTACTGGAAGTCCGCTGTACAGAGACACTCTAAGTGACAGTATTCTATTGGCGTGTGGAAACACCGCTGGAACGAATAATTGCGATGAATCCAAATGTACAGAAATCGGTGATTTTAGGGACCCGATCTTGGACCTTAAGTTGTCGAGAAACGAGCTAGATTTTCCTGTAAAATGCTTAAGAATTGTTTTCATGGCGGATGCGAAACAATGGGTAATAATCCGGGAGATTTCAGTTTGGTCGCTAGAATAATGGGTGAGGTGAAATTAAGTTGTTTTGAAAGAGATAAGGCCATCCCCCTTTTTTTGTCCGTTTAGCGTCGCCCGACCGACCCAAATTTTTGGCATTTTCAAAATTAAAAAAAGAAGAAAAATAGGTAACGACGTTTTAAAACCATTTTTATGTCGCATAGGAGTTTCGGTTTTTGATCCTTTTTCCCACGGTGTTTTAATTTTGCAACAAAATCCACCAACTTTTCCGCCATATTGATTTTGGGTTCACGTCATGTTGTTTTCCTGGCTCCACAGCTATGATACTAGGGTACCAGGCCTCCGATTCCGAGACTGTTTATGAATTTTTTAAAGGTTTTTTTTAGTTTTTTTTGTCAATCCCACCGACCGACCCAACGCAACGCATTCGACACTAAACGGAAAAAAAAGGGGGTGGCCTAATTTTGATGAAAGGTAATTGATGGAAACTAAATACTTGTGCACAGCTAGAAATATTTGCCGAATAAAATAATTTTAAATAATACCTTATTTCAACACTTTAGATAAAAGCAAAATAAATCTGGTTCCTTTCCCCTCCTTTTTCGTGGACTCTGTTGTCATCAAAGGCGGAGGCGTTGTGCCTCAGTGGATAAGGCGAGATATTTGTCATCTCGTACCCATGATCTCACTCCGAGCGATCCGAGTACACGATTAGGTTATTTGCACCCGTGCTGCGGGCTCAAATCTCAGTTCCTGCTGACAAACGATTGAATTTGTCTTTTGATGATTCCCTTCGAATTTAACTCCATGTTCCATGAGTGCTTTCTAAATAGCCAATTGGTTGCCTTCTTCCAGTTGACTGTTTAAACGCTATTATGCTTAACGGCCCCTCAAGCTGCCAGCTTTAATGCTACAGTGAAATTATTGGTTATTTTCTCTTGTTATTTTTAACCAGGGATGGTTCACGTAATCGATAACACTCACGGTAGTTGGTGGCATAAACACTAGTTTAACAGAAGACTACACTGTTCCTTTTATCATCACATTTCCTTTTTAAGAAAATGCGCATACTCAGATTTTTGCAAACTTTGAGCACTCCTCCACTTTTTTTAAACAATAAGAAAGAACCAATCGTCGCAACGTGGTCGCATTGATCGCACGCAATTTCTCGAATTTCTATTGGTTCTTGTTACTGCCTACAATCAATTGAAGACTTCTTTAATTCATGTTAAATCAGTTTGTGTTTGAGGATTTTAAAAACGCCCTGGACAAGAAAATCGGCGCGACATTGTAATTACTAGATGTGACGGTGACAAAAAGGTTAGTTTTTTTTTTTATTAATATGAAATGCACGGCCGCTGTATCTGTGCTATAATCTAGTCTATCGTTGGAAGCCCATATAAGGTTTTTTGATCGGACAGAATTCATTTTCAATTTTTAAAAGGTGGGTCGAGCCTTTCAAAATTAACACTGAATTCCAAGAGACTGTCTTATTAGAAGTACTGACTCTCTACAGGACTGCTGCAGGTAAAAGCAATGTCATGGTACCTTATGAAACACCAATGATACACTGGTTATTGTGATAATGATGAGGCTGAATAATAAACACTTCATGACTAGTCCCTCGGGAAACAGTTTATTTTGTTTCCCGAGAATCTCAAGGTTTAATTTTCCCTAGGCGCAGCCATTGTCTCATCCGGGATTTCGAGGAATATTTCGAATTTGCGAAAGTCAACTCCACTAGAGCCAATCACCTCACTCGCATAAACTTTTTCAGTAAAATGAACTGAAATTAACTCATGTTTGGAACATTCATTTTTTGTTAGAGTGATCAGTGACTGGAACAATCTACCAAGGAATGTTGTTGAAGCGGGAAACGTTGAAATTTTTAAATTAAAACTTTAATCACTTTTAAAGTTGTAAAGTTTTAAGATTTTCTTTATGGAAGTTTTATTCTTTTAAGAAGAGTTTTATTAATAGGGCTAACCTTTAAATTCCCCTTTCCAAATTTAGGCCACCCCCCTTTTTTTTTTCGTTTAGCGTCGAATGCGTTTCCTGATATTGGGACAGTCGGTCGGATTGAAAAACCATAAAAAAGAAAATCACAGGTACTCTCGGAATCGGAGGCCTGGTAAGCCTGCATCATTGCTGTGAAGCCGGGAAAACAACAAGACGGGAACCCAAAATCAATATGGCGGAAAGGTTGGTTAATGTTGTTGTAAAATTAAGACAACGTGGGAAAAAGGATCAACCACCAAAACTCCTATGCGACATAAAAATGGTTTAACAACGTCGTTACCTTTTTTTTTTGAAAAATATGCCAAAAATTTGGGTCGGTAGGACGGCGCTAAACGGAGAAAATAAAGAGGATGGCTTTATGTATAGTTTTGTATATATGGATTTGAATAAAGATGTGTTGTATTTTATAAAATAACTAAGATAGTAAGCGCACTCTCATTGGTCAATAGCTGTGTTTAGATGAGAGTATGTAAACACAGCTGTGACATTGCACGAGTTTGATTGGTTACGTGTTGTCAGACGCGCGTTTTGATTGGCTGGTAGGAGATATGAGCGTGTATCAAGAAGATCTGTTTCAAACAAGAAATGAACAAAAAAAAAGCATTTTTCCTTCATTTTTCGAATTATGTTTGAGAAATATTTTATAAAAGCAATGGCGGACTTTTTTCCGTGTTTACATCGCCTCATCTAAATACGAGGGTAGGGGAATTCTCGACAGTTATGCAAACTCTCGACAACTGTCTCGAATTCTACCATCTTCCCCTTGTGTTTAGATGAGGCTATGTAAACACGAAAAAAGTCCTTTGTTGCTTAGTCAAGTATAACATCGAATTTACCGGTAATTCAGCCAGTGATCGAGGACGGGGACAACTCGTAGATTCACCATTTCCCATACATGACGTATCTGGCTATATGAAGAAGTGACCGCTGCCCAAAATTGAAAATGGCGGAAAACAGCTGAAAGCGATTTAGTCCATCAATTTTGATTTACTATGGAGGACGATGATGAGAAAGTCGAAGTAGAAGGTCAGTTAACAGCTGAAAGTATCAAGCTTATTTCAGAGTCCATGGGCATCTCCAACTTGAATGACGAAGTGATCAATCTCCTCATTGATGATGGAACATACAGACTAAAGCAACTTGCTCAGGTATGCATGTTGTGGCTTGGCTTACAGACCAGTCTTCTAAAGTTACGTCAAACTTCATTTTAAACTTGATTTAAAAAAAAAATTCGTTGGACAGCCTGGCGAAATATGCACTGGTTCAGTTAGGTTTTAAAGGGGTCGCTATGAGCGAATTTTGTTAGAGACAGCGCGTCACCCAAGCCAAATCAACGGAGCAAAACGTTCCAATGCACGCAAAGTTGACCGTTTGTGGGGTTGTAGCACTGATATACACTGTTTAAGCCTACGCACTAGTTCAAGAATGGTTAACTTTCATAAAATGTTTGTTTTTCTTCATTTTTCTTAAGTGTGATGTAAGCCACCCGTCATGTAATTTTCATGAAATTTTGAGGAAACAAGTCGTGGGGGACGCGCTTTTCCTAATGGCATGTGTAGAGCTTTCAGTGAGATAATGCATTTCCTTCTTTCAGACCTTTCATTGAGATAGTGCATGATAGTAAAATTAAAAAATGATGGTAATGATACCGATAATAAAAGTGATAATGATGTACATGTATGTCATTTTAATTGCATATTTTTCATATGTGTACTCTCAAATGCTCTCCATTGCAACTAGAAGGAAAAGAAACCATAAATGGCAGGAGACAACCAGTTATCAAATTACAAAACGTAGCTGGATTTGAATTTCGGTGTCTGACACTTGCAGACTGCAGACTAACCATAAATCAGAGTTGAAAGCTAATTAACCAGTTTGAAATGGGTGCTTAGACTTACAGTGTGAAGTGCCTTACCGTGGCCAACTAACAAAGTTTTTTACAAATTGTCCGCTAATCAGGATGTGTTAATTTGATTGACAGTCATGCCTCCTTGCAAAGTTTGCACAGTTGTAAGTTAATGACCGTTGCATGGGTAATGTTGAGCTGACGTATTTACACGTAGTTGTCAAAATGTGAAAGTTTGTTGGGTGGCCACGGTAAGGCATGTTGCACTGTAAATACTGGCTATCAGCGCTATTTGAAATGGGTGCTTAGATTTAAATACTGTTTATCAGTGCTATTTGTAGGCAGTCTGCAGTAGTCATACACCTCTTGAGTATGGGGCCAGTTAAGACAACTTCATGTGGTGGACAAGCCTGAGCATTCATATACCAATCAAATGCACTAAACACTTGAGCTAAACTGCAGAAAACCTGGTTGCTTAAGGGGTAACAAATGGTAAAATCCGAGACTCACCGAGATACCGTATCTGAGACCAAGTCCAAGACCAAAACATGCAAGACTTTACACTGAAATAAATGCAATGTAAACAAGACTTTGAGACTCTGCAGTTACCCCAACATCTGGATCACAATGCCCCCTAACAATATAATAATATTAAAGAAATGTCTTTTTTGTCTATGGTGACCCAGGGATACTCAAAACAAAATTCGACTGCTCTTTAGCAGGAGTCGAACCTACAACCTTTTATTACTAGTTCATATGTTCCACTACTGAGTTACATGTATAGGAGACTTGCGGTAGCTAGGCCATTCACTCCTCTATTACCTCTATTGTTGTTTGCAATTTCTCCTGGGACATAAAAATGTCCGAAGAGAAGTCGAAAACAATGCCTATGCAGATTTTTGGGGGGGTAAAAGAGGTGTATTTTGGGATTTGTGCAAGTAATGAATTAAACTAGGTTCATTTGACAATAAAATAATACTATTGTCTGCAGTGGTTTCAATAAGTACCAACAGCCAACGAAAAGCGTCTCCCACTTCACTCAGAGAAGTTGGCTAATATTTCTTCCTAAATTGAAGAGAGTAAAGACAGCGTCTTTCAAACCTAAGATGTAAAACTCTTTGGACAAATGGCAACATGATGTTGTCTAAGCATGATGACCAATTTTGCTTCTGAAATGTGACATTTGTGGAACGTTACAATACAATAATTATTATACAATACAATACAATACAATACACACTTAATTGACCACTCCCCATAGAGGCTTTTCAGGGCCAATGGAACACAATCAACAAAACAACAACAGTCTGAACAACAACAACGACAACAACTCAGTAAACGAAATGATATATGAAATGAATCATATATTGAAAGGAATGCTTTTTTTGCTGATGGTAACTCAGGGATGCTTGGAATTACATGTAACTTACCATTTTTCTTAATTGCCAGGAGTCTGGTAAATTCATGCAACACTCTAAACGAAGGAAGCTTATTACAGGAGACATTGACAATGCCCTTCATGTAGAAAACATTGAGGTACGAATTTGCTGGGTTCAGTAGCAGAATTACTGTTTCTGAATCTACTTGTCTTAGAGTCATGCTAGGTGTTTTATTTATATATTAAAAAGGCTTGGATTTTAATGGAGCAAATACATGCCAAAACATTTCCAAAGTTATTACGAAGTTTTCAGAGCTTTTTGAAGGCTTTTGGGAGGCTTCAGTTTTCGAGAAAGGGTTGCCATGAAATACCTAAAGGGCATGGTACATGTAGACCTACTGTTAAAAAAACAGTTACTTAAAAGCTGATCAGTCCGTTACATCTGTTGTTGCTCAAATTTATCTGCTATGTGTTGGAAATTAAGGGTCTGTGAATACTTATGCCTGACAGATGGCAGAATGATCCACACTTGTCTCCCTTTGAATTCAAAACTGAAAAATTATTATTGTTA
>NC_090881.1:31902956-31940456 GCF_036669935.1 Montipora foliosa
TACCATCTTAAACAAGCCATAATTGTCTAAAATAAGTGAGACGACAATATGTGGTTACATGAATGAAGCCACTTCATTTCCTGGAATCCGGGAAATTCGTGAGGATCATTCCGTTTCCAGGCCTTTTATCACGATTTTAGCTTGGTTTACTGGATAGAATGCAAGGAAAGCGCCATTCTCATCCGGTTGCTTTTTAACAAATTCGGAAAATCGCTTACCTTTATGCCACAATCGTTCCATCCGGATTTTTTGGCTAAATGGTAACCACATATTGTCGTCTCGCTTATTTTAGACAATTATGGCTTGTTTAAGATGGTATTTGATTCTTTGTGAGTGGTTGTGGATGTTTTTGAGGTAGTTGTAGATGGTTGTAGATTTTTTTTAGATGGTTGTAGATGGTTGTAGGTGGTTTTAGGTGGTTCCATGTTTTAGTATTAAACTACGAATTACACAGTGCTTCACCTCAAGTCTCTTATCCCTCAATCAGACCTCACAAATTCAACTCACTTTGTAAAATTTCAATGACAACAATGAAGAGCTTTATGCACAAAGTCAAATCTCTCTGACTGTTGATTTGAAGACAACAAAATGTTTTGTTGTCCCCTTTCTAAGGCTCTTGCACAATTCCGTTTGTAGATCTCATCAAGTGCATTTTACTGACAGTTCTTTTTTAACCCTGTTTTCTGACCCAAAATGAATTTACAATTTTATTTTCAACAATTCTTTTTGTTCAGTTCCAATGCAAGCACAAGCAAAGGATAGTAAACCTGTTCTACCCACAGGAATACCAACTGGTACAAAAGCACCCAAGGCACAAACAGCAAAAACAGGTGTTAAAAACAAAAAGAAACAAGAACTAATGAAAAAGAAAGATGAGGAAACATCAAATACTAATGACAAGACTGACAAAACAAAAGCGCAAGTTACACATGAGTTATCAATGGTACGTGCTTCTTTGTTAGAGAAGAATGCTCTGTTTTTTACTTGAAAACCCAGACCCAAATGAAAAGAAAGAAACTAATATTCTATGTTACTTTCTTCATTTTCATGAAATGAAAAGATTTCTCTTCTTTAATCAGGAACAACAGCTATATTACAAAGAAATCACAGAAGCTTGTGTAGGATCCTGTGAATCTCGAAGAGCTGTAAGTTACGTGTACTTGACTGGGATTTTTATACATAACACCAGGCTGGTTGCACAACCAGTATAAACAAAATTGAAAGGTTCTAGTGTAGCATTGATGCATCCTTTTTCTAGGAAGCTCTTCAAAGCCTGTCCACCGATCCTGGTCTGTATCAGATGCTGCCAAGATTCAGCACTTTCGTCTCTGAAGGGGTAAGTTATTCAAAAGACGTGGAGTCATGTTTGCTGTGATGGAAAACAGCATGTTGCTGTTGGTAACAATTAAAGTGTGTTATAATCAAATCTTAAATAACAATTAAACAGTTATAACAAGAAAAACAATCTTTCCTTTAACATGCAGAGATCATCCATAATCTATCTATCATCAAGGTTACACTCAGCAGTCTATCTTTGCAGCAGTTAATAATAATTTATGTGATTTGATCAAGACAATCAGCAGCATATTCATAGACTTCCAGTGCTGTGTTTTAGTTGCTGTGTTCACCTAGCTAACAACATGAAATGAGTGAACTAGAAAGTGTACAGTTAATAAAATTAATAAAAGAACAGGTTAATTTTCTGGGCTCAACATGTGTTCCCATCAAAGGACTCAGTCAATTAAATAAATGTATTTATTAAAAACTTTTTCATTGGCTCGCCAGACATAGGCTATCAGTTCATATACCTGCTGTACCTAATAGTGCAGCCTGGAGAAAAAATGGCTGACAAAAGCCATTTTCGACCGGAACTGACAGAGGCAGATATTAAATAAAATCAACATGGAAGAGTTGTTGATCCTGGCGTTTTTAATAAAACAATATTATTATTCTACTTGGGCTTGCTGGATACAAAAAATAATAATGATAATGTATAACTAACTCGGCACCATGTGCCTTGTTGGTTATCTACCACTACCACTTCATATCCAGCGTGCCCTCATGGAATAATAATTGTTTAATACAATGTACTTGAAGTGCACTTTATACTGGGCAAAAAATAGAAGTGTTCCCCTCACTTACGTTCATGTATGTGGACAATTAATTTTAAGCTATTGATACACATGTACCAGTGATGAATGTCACGAAGAATGGCAATTGCCACGCACTCTTGTTCTTAGTGAACGTTAACAATGGTGAAAACTCTGGCCTAACAATAACTCTTCTATAGATTTAATGGGACATTCTAGTGATGGTTGTCATGTTTATTATGAGCATGCATATACAGTAAGTACCCAGTACACACTGTATGTGCATTTCTGGAACTTCTGCTGAAACTCAGGATTTTTAGATGCACCTGCACTGGCACTGCTTGTGGGGATAGAAAGAATGAAAGACTCCTTGACTTGTGGGTTGAGTTTGTTGGTTCTCTAGTCTGTTTGGCAGGTTTTTCTCTGAGTACTGTGGTCTTATCCTCTACTCAAAAACCAACCTACAATTTGACATGAGTTGATTTGATTTCTGTAAGTGTTTCCAATTAGGTGCACCAGAAAAACATGTAAACACAGTTGACACTTAAATAAGGTTCATCATCATTCCTGCTAAATAGTTTTGCTTTGTTTAAACTTTCCTTGCAGGTAAGAGTGAATGTTGCTCAAAATAACCTTGTGCTTCTTATCTACTTGATGCGCATGGTGAAAGCACTCCTGGATAATCCTACACTCTACCTAGAAAGATATGTAAGTTCAGCTTTGTTTGTACAAAAGCTGTTACAGTACTTCTTAATTCAAATTAGATGATAATAAGATTTTGAAAAGAGGCATTGCACAGGTTATGAGTTTGGACATTTGGGTACCATCAAGTCATACTTTTTTGTCTCAACAGTTACATGAGCTAATTCCAGCTGTGATGACATGCATAGTGAGTAAACAACTTAGTCCAAAGCCAGACACTGATAACCACTGGGCTCTAAGAGACTTTGGTTCAAGACTTATTGCACAAATTTGCAGGTTTGTTGGTTGTCATAATTATATTATGCTTAGTTTATACAATCTCTTAAATAGTAACTATGTAGCACATTTGTCTGATTTCAGGGCTTTTAATTCTACCACCAATAATGTACAAACAAGAGTCACAAAAACCTATTGCAAGGTATGTACATTCTGCAGTTTTTGTGAACAAGGAAGGATCACTTTTCTGTGTGCGACTAGTGCTTTATGAAAGGAAAAAATGGCTTAAGGTAGTTACTTAAGTAATTTAATATAATTGCTTTCATGATCTTGACATCTACTCACTGCCTGTAAATTTCCATTTGAAAATCCAACTTGACATATATAACTTGTGTCATTATTGTTTTCAAATACATGCACTGCACCAGTAGTAGTGATTTAGGATTTACTGTAGTCTGTGATACATTTTGAGCAGATCATGTCGATACACAAATGCATAGAAATAGATGTGTGTGTTCAGTTAGGTGTAAAACATTGTTTATTTTTACAGGCATTGCACCAGGAGAAAGCATCACTATCCACTCATTATGGAGCTATCACTGGACTGTCGGAGCTTGGGCAGGAGGTATAATGTATCAAAAGTTTAACCTCATTAGCTTGTGCTTTGTGGAGTTTTCAAGCTCTTTGCAGAGATGATCACATTGTTCTTTTCTCATTGCTGATGTTGGCCAGATCTCTAGGGAGGTTGAACCCATGATTGTGCGATTCCACAGCACTTGCTCTACCAACTGAGCTCTCAAATTCACATGTTAAGGTTATTAATTTTAACAATTGACAGGTTGTAAAAGTTCTCATCCTTCCAAGACTCAAAATTGAAAGTGCATTAATAAAAAAGGCACAGGAAGGTGTGGATCCTGTGGAGAAAAATGCTGCAGAGAATCTCAAAACCCTGCTGATGGTGAGCCTGTAGATGAAGTGTTCTTATGCAATTATGGTGAATAGAGTCACATCTGGAAAGCATTTTTCTATTTTAAAATAACTCTGTACTACCAATTTAGAGTATTAAGAGGTGATGTGATTGTCGTTTTACTTTCAGAAACATTGCCCAGGGGTATTACTCAGAATACGCTTTCCACCAGATTCCTTAGAACAGTATGAAAAAGACTTTGGAGCCATTGGACGACTTCTTTGTGCCAAGGTCACACAGATGCGACAGACCATCAGTGCTATGAAAAAGCCTGTGACACTCACAGTAGCAACTGCTACTGGAGTGATTACCCCAGGGGGAACAACTCCAACTACACCTACTGCCCCTGGGATCAGTCCAATAAAAGTTTTTACCCCCACAACACCTGGGACTTTTGCTGTACCCCCTATGGGTACAACCCCGACAACGGCAACCTCAGGAGGCACTGTAGCGGGTTTATTGCCAACTGGACAGATAACTTCCAGCACAGGGGTTCTCAGAAGACCTAGCACAGGACTACCACAGATCACTTCACCAAGTGGGTTGTCAACAAGTAACCCAGCACCAGAAGGTTCCAATAAATGAAACCATCTATAACAACAGCATTCTGTATGATAGATTATTGGAAAGTAAAGAAAGTTTAACTCATTGACTTCTGAACTGTGTCCCATTGACATGTAAAATCGTCTGACATTGTTAGACAGAGTATAATCTATTAAGTCTCTCTCTCAGTGGAGTCAAGGGGTTGATGGGGTAATGAATATTGGACAGCTTCAGGACTTCTTGGTTGAGTATGAATGCTGCAGTAGAAAATAATGTTATTGATGGATTAGGTGCAACTTTTATTGTTCACACAAAACATTATTTTTCAAAGCCATTGAAGCATTTACCTAAGAATACACTTGAAAGTGAACATAAAAAGCCAATGTTTCACCATTCCCATGAAGTTGTTATCAAGATATAGACTGAAACAAAATAACAATTTATGCAAACAGTGAAACTAACTAAATTGGCATAATAGCTTAAGTTCTCAAAAATCACTTATCTGTGGACTGAGTTAGTTTGGAGGGTTGAAGCTTGCATATAAAAAGCATCACTTTGTTAATACAGTCAAATTTGCAGCCAGTTTGGCTCTATGTTCATTTAAGTAGTGTTTGCTTAATATGATTACTGGTGTTCAACTCACTACATTTACAGCGTATGCAACTTACATACCCCCCATCACACTGGTTCCATTAAAAATTAAAGTTTGCAAAGTAAACTTTGCTAGTTAACAATGGCAGACTTGACTAGTATTTACAAGGCTAAAAATTCTTAAAAAGTAAAAGGACCAAACGTTTTTGGCGTTAAGCCATCTTCAGGGTAGTTTGACCGTCCGCATGATTGAGAGTCGGTCGCATTGGAATGCTCTTGAATTCACATCTCCATGTTTCTCATGATCTCGCCAATGTAACTGTCACTACAAGAATAGTCGATGAGTGTTGTTGTCTTTCAAATTGAAAAGGCTTTTGATCTGTTTAGTTTGCCAAAGGATGATGAAAATGTGGGGGATTGAAACCTGTGAATTTGTTTAATTTGGAAATTAAGGTTTTACTAAGTCTTTCGTTTGTGCTGCAGTAAGAGATCTTGATAAAAATTTTGTTGCGCTCCTCGAAAAGAAAATTAGGAATCAAAATATCATCTTCTGGTGGATCTTTCAGAAAACTGTTTACTGTGTGAGAAATAAAATGCTTAGGGTATCCTGCATTTAAAAAGGTTTTTTCAATAATTGTTTTGACATTGTTGTCAAAAAATCTTTGGTGGTTTTCCTTGTTTCTTGTGGACTTTGCAGTTGAACTTGTTAACATAAGTCAAAGAAGTGTCTAGGAAATGGTCAGGATTTTCTTCGACAGTAAAACAACTTGTTTAAGAAATTGAGAGCATTAATTTACCGGTAGTTCTTTTTTCTAATTTAGAGACTTGAAAGTGAAATATTTTGTTAACATCCCATAAGATGCTACATTGTATTTTTTTTCTTGTGTAAGGGCACTAAAACAGTTTCTGGCGCCCTGGTGCCAGCATGCTGGTCTTGCATACATGTGGTCTGTTTCAAAAAGCAGAAGGGTCATCTCTTTTTATAAACCTGTTTGAATGAAATGAATGAATATTTTAAGTGTGGGTGATAGACAAAAAAGAGAAGTGATCCTTGCACTTACAATGTATCTGGACAATTTAATAAATTATTGTCTCATATACACAGGTGAGTTCAATGGGATATGAACCCATGACCTCTGTGATGCTGGTGCGATGCTCTACCAACTGAGGTAACCGAAGCCACTCAGTTAGGAGCCGGTCAATTTGTCAACAGGTCAACAGACCTCTATAAGAGACAATCATATTTATTATTCGTAGATTCGTGCCCTTGCTTAAGATATTCCAGAAAAGTGAAAGGATCACTTCTTTCTTTTCATAAACCTCTTTGTTACTTGACATTACAGGGCCAAAACCAAGTGTCACTGCTTATGAGTCAATTTGATTGGGCAAAGTAAAAATGCAGGAGCATAGGCATATGAGCTGTAACTGTAAGGCACCAGTGTCTGGGAGGGATAGGGGACATGTCCCCCTCCCCTTCCCCTGGAACATTCAGATATGCAATTGCAATTTTCCTGAATTCTCCACTGGGTATTTTGTAAAAAAAATTCATAGCAAAATTCCGTCATCCACTCAGCTTGCTGTTTTTCAAGGGGGGGTCACATGCACCCTAGAACATTGATTTCGGGTTTAGCTGCCGTCTTCTGTTGTAAATGGTGCATGATGATTATGAGAAGTGCCAGCACATTGGACCTTGATAATATCAGTCATTCTGGGATGATATTGTTGATGACCATGATAAGCAGTGTATTGGCAAATCACTGTCCCGGATACTACCAAGTCATTTCTCAGGAAATGCTGGAATAACGTGGTATGGTTGTCCCAAAATACTCCATTTTTATCATTCGTTTAAGAGTAGGCCTTGGAACATGACTGTGAGGAATAGAGGAGGGAGAAATAAATGGTTTATTGTATTTGCTTTCTGCCTCTTGATGCAGCGCCATTGCTGATTGGCTTCTATGTATTGTTGCTGGCAGGATGTGTGCTCCAACTGAGTGGCTTTTTTGGAATCTTGTTCTTGTCTTCTCCCACGTATCTTCACCTGTTTTGATATGTGGAATGGAAATCAAACACATTAATAACTAGTGAAGAGACGATTGCTCGTAAATACGTACGCAAGACGAAGCTCATTTCTTTGCAACAGAAGTTAGTTTTTGTGTTGGGCAAAGCAGCAAAATTAATGTACTACAGGATGGCAGACAACATTCAACCTTGTGTGTTTTTCCCCCTTTACAATACTTTGTTCCTGAGGGGGTAGGTATAGTGTTCCTACTCTGAATTGTATAGGTGCTACAGTAACAGACAACAGACCTTGAATCAGTGATTTAACTCTGTAAAGGTACTGATGAGATATGATCTCAGGATCCCAGTAGCTTTTTACTGTTGGAACTGTGGAGAAAGAAACGAGATGTAAGCCTTTGAATCTTTACATTTCTGATACAGTAAACACCCGCATAGAAGAACACTGATTTCAGGTTACAGGCTGATTGTGTTCTTATTTAAGGGGTACTTAGTAAGAAATCAGCCTGGAAGTGTTCTTAAAATGTTCTTACAATTGCATGCATGCATGCCAACTCTTCCGCATTATCCGGGAGTCTCCCGGATACGGAACGAATCTCCCGGGCTCCCGTACGGGTCATCAAATCTCCCGGATAAAAACAACTCTGAACATTTTAAAGACTTTGCTCCATTGGAGGCTCAAATTGTATCCCCAAGTTAAAAAAGAATTGATTTTTTCAAACTTGTTTCATTGTTTGTTAATGCATTTCTTCATCTCTGAACAAAACAAAACTCTGTTTGTTATCACAGCCATATAAACGATTGATTGATCAGATCTTTCCGTTTAACCAATAAAAATCCTTGACATAAGTGCTCTGTTTTCCTGCAAATTTCCCGTTCAAAATAGATTATTCTTGTATTCTGAAGGACTGCTGGGGCAGAAGGGGTAGGTGAGTGCATTTTTTGGGGGAAAGGGGGAATGGGTGAGTTAATTGTAGGGGGGGGGGGGAGGGTTGGGGAGACCGGATGGAAAATATCTCCAGATTTTAGATCTCCAGAGGTTGGCATCCCTGCAATTGGTTTCACAAATACTTCAAATTCTACATTACTACAAGTGTAATTGACATAGAAGCCTTTTAAAAATAGATTTCAAAGTTTGTAATGGTCCTGAATACCATTATTACTTTGATCACTTACTGTACTGTACTTTTTCCTTATTCTAATGCCATTTCCCTTTATATTAAGAACATGTTTTATTTATCAGGCTGAATTTGTTCTTATTTATATGGTGCTTTATTGGCCAAATTTCAGCCTGATGTTCTTAATCCACTTGTTCTTATATGTGGATGTTTACTGTATTGAACAAGCTACATGTACACTTGTACCTTTATTTTTGGCAAAGAGGGTCTCGTCAACAAAAGGTGCCTTTGACACTGGATTGTATGTATCATGCAATCTGAAATGAACAAACATGTACATGTGTTTGAGCCACAGTCTTAAAGTTACTTGTGGAAGGTTGCATTTTAGCTTATTTAAGACAAATTACAAAACATCTTACGTTCTTTTACTCGGAGGAAATCTTATGTTTCTTGCATGCGTGAATATGCCATGATGGTCTCGACAGTGGAAGTACTGTATACCCTTGAAAAGACCGCTTGTATTGCCAACTACAAACAAAGAGCAAAAAATGGCGTCATATAATTTTCTGAAGTACAACAGCCCCCTTGGGGACGTAAAAACAAAAGAATGAGCGAACATAACAATACCTAGTTGGCAAGGCCTAATCGGAATGGGTGAGGCTAAATTGCGTGGGTTGTGGGTCATGTTTGTTTGAAGATAAAAAAAAGATATATATTAGCTGCCTCAGTACTCGGTCCAAATTTGCAATGGCCCAAAGAGTTAGGGTTAGGGTTACGGTTAAAAGTATGTATACATGACGTGTATACATGGAGGATCTCGGACCCACGGCCCACGACCCACCCACCCACCCATGCCGATTAGACACTCTCAATCGGAATAACTATGTTTTTTTTTTTGTCCTCCGTCATTTTAGTCCGGTATTTGAAAGTCTACCCGAGAATTGACAGGCAGCTGTCCATCAAGACAGTGCCTAATTTGGAACAATGCTTTCATCACTTTCCTGCAATCGGAACACATTGACTGCCGGTAATAAAATATTACGAATCACAAAGTATTATTACTACTCTAAGGGAAGGCAAGAGAATCTGTCTCTGAATCAAAACACGTGTTGAGAAGCAAGACAAGCTGAGGTGGTGTTAAAAGTAGTAACAATCAAACAATTGGCTGGTAAAACATACGGCCCATCAAATTCTAATATTTTTTTGAAAAATATATCTGCCAGTAAATGTAATTATACGAAGCAAAAAATGTTATTCGACCTGGAGTTCCCTGATATAATTGCTATACTACCTGCATTGTCTAACTCCACACCAACCCAGTCGCCATCTTTAGCCACCATCCCTCCTGCATAACGAACGATTCCAGTTTCAATTTCTCCTCTCCATTTCACCTGGACACGAGTCCCGGGGTTGATATTATGAAAGAAAACCATCGATTCTATTTTTCCTACATTTTTCCAGCGTCAAGTTCGTCAACTACACGGGGATGAATTTCCGAAAGAAATTGTCAACAAATCGAGTACTCAGGAAAATTGTACTATTATATCTTGATATCTGATTGGTTTAAAGCTGAAAAGGAGAACTGTTTGAGCCAATCATGAGTGACGTAAGGTTTGGAAGTTGTTGCTATGGTAAACCCAGAAATCCTAGCGACGGGTTGTATATAGAAACGGTGCCGACATCTTGAATTTCACACTTCTAGAGTATCTTCTGCATGATTCAGTATTTTCAACAATCATGGCTCTTCCTTTTCTGCCAGGACAAGTTTTTGATCGAAAGGTATGTACTCAATGGTTAGACTGACTGGTTTTATACACTTCTGATAAATTTATGCTCTAAAACCCGTTTTCATACATTCTCCATCAACAGATTGGAAAGACAAAATTTCACAAAACACATCAGTTTGACTATCGCAATGATGTTTCCGTTTATGTCGGAGAAGATAAGTGTGGAATAGGTAAACGTTTAAGGGTTCAGTTTTTATTCTTTTGATATTCTCATCAGCAATTTGGTTAAATTTCTCACTGAATATTCAAATCTCGTCTGAGTTGTTTGAAAAATTATTTTTTTAAAATGATGTACTTTTAAGGTGGTGATCCTTTGCCGGGCCAAAAGTTAAAACCAAGACACAGTGCTTATCCAAAAGGAATTGGCCCTGAGGCTCCAGCATGGGTTGCATATGATAGACAGGCAAGTTATAAGAAGCAAATAAATACATAAATAAACAATGATTATTCATTTACTAGTTCAGTTGGCTATTTAGACAGTGGAGTGAATTACAAGTGAACCCAAACAAACTCAAAAGAATGAAAAACTGCAAAGTGGTACGACGCAGACAAGTTGGTAATAATTTTAGACTTGCTGTCGAGCTATTGAACCAGCGACTGCAGAGAACTATTCCAACTTACAATCCACCCCTGGCCAGTTGTTTGTAGGGTTAAAGCAGCATCTGTTGGATTGTTCTCTAACCAGGTTTTAGGAGCACTTGTCTATGAGATTGCTATCTTCCCCTGAAATAACAAAAGCCAGATTTGTGATCCATGTTAAATGCAGAAAGCAGACCAGGGGTAAAATTCAGTCAAACTGTAAACGCAGACTGTGGAAAAGAACCCAAACCGAATGAGGAAAGTGATCCTTTCACTTAGCTGGACAATTTAGGCAGTTGTTGCTTTTTATAGAACCCACACCCTTACCTAATACGACCCTTAGGTGTAAACCTAGCCTGCGAGCAAGCTCTCTCACGGGGTGCGTTTGAGTGGGCGAGAGAGCTTGCTTGCAGGCTAGGTTTACACCTAATTTAGGCCTAATTAGGGTCAAAGATTAGTATCTGTGAGGAGTGGGTTATTTCTGCAGTCTGTATTTTGCACTGCTGGGAAAGCAGAGCCAGAGAAAGGGTCAGCTGGAGGGCACTGGTAAAGTGAGGCTCGGCAGCATTTGAGACAACCAGGAAAGAGACTGCGGAGGAGAGACGTAGAAAGAGGAAGTCTTCAGCCTTTCAGAGCTCCCCTGCCCAAGGATTCCCATGCCCAGGGTGTCAACGAGTATGCAGATCAAGGATAGGCCTTCAGAGCTACCAGAGGCCTTGCCATCAGGGACAACCTTCCCTTTGATCCCCGGACTTGAGGAACCAGCCATCATTACATTAACTGCTAGAGTTTTGTTTATTTGGGTCAGTGATAATTCTGATAGCTGACTGTTGTCGAATGGGTGTGGTACTCACCTCTCCATTTTATGGCTGCATTATTGATATTCCATTGATTTCCAAACTGAGTTTTAGTAAAATATTGAAACTCAGGGTGAGTTATCACCTGTACTTATTAAAATTAATTAACTTATGTACCTCTGTTGATTTGTAAAATGCAGGTTTTGTGTTTTGATGCCTTCTTTCAAGAGGCTGTTCATGAAAAAAGAGAGGAGCAATACAGGATTAGGAGGTACAAAGTCTCAAGTCACTGCTTAACCTGTGTGTCTTTGTTTTCCTCTTCAAAAAAAAACCCAAGGATAAAAAAAACTGTGTTTACAAATTAAGTGTTAAAGTTGTGAAAGGAGTTAAAAGGGCTGTGTCTGACTCAGCAGTGCAGTCAATTGTTTGTAGTTTTACCAATGCCCCAACTTGCTATGTAAGTTAACACTAACCCAGAAAGTACAACTCAAAACTTTGAGAAAAATAATGTCTGTCAAGCATTAAAACAACAACAGAGATAAATTTTTAGAAACTGTTAGGGTGACTGACTCCAGTTGCAATCCATTTTAATCTTTGTCAATTCCGCCCATCCCTAGCTCCTTTTGTATTTGCTGTGTCATTCAAACCTTCATTCATTGTTTTAAATAGTCATCACTTCACTTGAATTTTGGTTGCCACTTCCCAGTCACTGAATTTTGCTAAATTTTATGATCACAGGACTTCCCTTTTTAAAAATGCACTTTTTGACTTCATCAGACTCATTGTTATGATTGTCTTCAGGTGTAAAATCTACTTTTATTTGGAAGATGACAGTATCCAGGTGATTGAACCCAAAGTGAATAACAGTGGAATTCCACAAGGTTTGTTACTACAGAACTGGCTTCAAAGCAGTGTCACAGTACAGTACTAATAATTATGTTGCTCAGTCCAGTACATTTTTGTGGATTTAGGTGCATTTCATTAAGCTGCACCCTCCCTTGTGCCTTTTATGCCCATAACACAGGGATTTAACGCGAGCATTGTCTTCACATACTGCAATCTTTGCTTTGCAAGGATTGTTGATTGCCATGATCTTGGATTATCAACCATGCTTATTTGAATTTTAACCAGAACAGAGGGCCCAGCAAATTCTTTATATTGTCTTCATATTTTAGAACTTGTGCTGACATTAATCTACAAAATGTCTTTGTACATCTAGACTAAGGGCATGTTTGATTGACCATATTCCGGGATAGGAATACTTGGAATAGAAGTTAGAAATCCTTCGCTTTTACGGAGATTCACATTAAAATTGTCAAACACATGCCAAAATGATATTTTATACATATATTTATTATCCTTGTTGCTTCAAAATGCCAGACATACCGTTTTAAATCATCACTCCACAAATTATAATTCTGGAATAGGGTCAATGGAACATACCCTAAGAGTCTTTTCTTTGTCATTTACAGGGACCCTTATTCGCCGTCACCGCATTCCACTACCTCCACCCAATGATGAGCAGTTTTACACAGTAGAAAATTTCAATGTTGGTCAGGAAATCATGCTTTATTCTCGCACATTTAAAATCACTGTAAGTATGAAGCTAAAGGATTGGAAATGTTATGTGGATTGGCCTAAAATTGGAAAGTTAAACATGCCTAAAAAATTATTTTGGTTTTTGTAATTCATAGGGTTGTGATGATTTTACCCACAATTTCCTACGTAAACTTGGAGTCCGAGTTAATAATCCAGATCAGATCCCATCTGATCCATACACCGACCATCGTAAAAAGGTTTGTTCTTTAATTAACACATTTACTGTACCTTTCAAAGCCTGCTCAGTGAAGAATAAAGCCTTGGTAGTTGTCTTCAAATTTTTTTATGATATCTGTGAAGCAGTTACAAGATTTAGTAGCCATATGTGAACCACATTATTCTCTGGTACTGCTTTTGCAAATTTATTCTAACTTTCTTTCACATTTTAGGAGGTTGAAAGCATGCAACCACTGCGACCATATGAAACAGAAGACACTCTCAGGCAGTTCCTGCTGTTTGATCGTAATGTGTTGCGCTTTTACTGTCTGTGGGATGACAGTGACAGGTGACTATTACCATATGCTTTGTAAGCGTTTTCTTTAGACAATTCCTTTTACGTTGTTGACCTGTTTTTGGCACCATTTAGTTTCTTCTCTTCCACCTTTACTAAAGACAATGTAGCCAAGTGTCAAAGCACTGGTTTGGAGTCCTGCTATAGATCTTACCACTTGCTGACACTTTTCTGGGTACATTGTGCGTGTACTGTCATAGTTTCAGTTCAACCTCTCTTTTTTGCTTGTAAATAGACAACAAGTCTGTCTCCTGCCACCTGGGATTTTGTTACATTTGTTTCATGGTCCTTAAAAGGCCCTTAGAGAGGGGGCCCTTATTAGTTTCATATTTTATTTAATTCATATTGCTTGCTGTACTTTTTTTTGCAAATCCCTCCTTAATATGCTTCACAGTAATTTCATGACCAAAGTCTCTGAGGTGCCGGTGGCTGTTTATTTTTTCTAGCATGTTTGGTGATGTTCGTGAAATGGAGCTGCATTATTTTCTTGCTGACAATACTGTGGAGATCTGCGAAAGAATTCCAAACAACAGTGGTAGAGATGCTGTTCCTATGTTCCTTAGACGTCAGAAATTGCCAAAGGTTGGTTAAGTCTGTGATGTTACCTATAATAACTGTTGACACAATGTTTTTATAGCCATTATTTTTTTGTATATGTAGGTCAAAATGAGTGTTTTTATGATATCAAACTGTCACTTTTTTGTTTTGGCTAGGAACCTACTGCATTAAGGCAGCCTGGAGAGATAACTGGCAGAACAGTTCTGAATGTTTTTGGACCTATGGGACATGGAGGAAGGTGGATTCTTGATAGCTTGAAGGTAAATTCCAGTTTTTAGGAAGTCCCATACTTAAGAATAATTTACATGTACATTAACATGTTGATGTCAGCCCTATTTCTTGATAGCATTGGGACAATGAAAGATGGCCACAGCATGCAGTTGGTGTCCATGTATTCCTTGTGCAATCAGAGATAGTGAAGCATTAAGTAGCTGGTCAAATTTAACAGCACAAACACCTGCAAGTTCCCTTTCAACACCCAAAATCTAAAACTGAAGTTCTACTTGTACAGTACATGCTCTCCATGCACGACACCATGTTTATGTGGGCATTTTGGTGATTCTATCATCAACCAATTCACTCCTCCTGTCTTACTACAGTTTTCCGAAGAAAAAGATCAAGATTTTGAAATGTGTGAAAGTGAAGCAACAGGATGTCTCTTCTGAAGTGTTAGTCACTGCAATTGATGTAGAATGTAATTTTACCTAACAAATAAATGCTAAATATACTGACCGAGTTCCTGGAGGGGGATTGGAAACTAGACATGTCAAAGGCCTTTTCGTGAAAAAACTAGCAGTACGGCCCCACCATAAATTTTCAGGATTTCCTTAGCTTAGTAATTATGTGTACAAATAAATGGTTAAATCTGTCAGACAGGTTTTAATTTGCAGATGACAAAAACGTAGATTTTCGAGTATTTTGATAACAACTGAAAACATGTCTGATAGATATTTTTAAAATAATATTGTTGATGGTTTCATCTTTATATTGTTTACTAATGCCCAAAATTTTAACCCTGGTCTTGTAGCTAGGTTTTTAGAAAAAGGCCTTTGAAATGTCTAGTTTCCAGTCCCCCCTCTAGGAGCTCAGTCACAAAATTTAGCATTTTTCCCTGATTTGCATTTCATTACATTTTACATCACTTGCAGTGACTGTTACTTCAGAAGAGACATCCTGTTGCTTTAATTTTACAGATTTCAAAATCTTGATCTTTTTCTTCGGAAAACAGTCTGTAAGTCTCATTTCTCGGGAGTCAATGTTTTGTTTTTTTTTTTCTCTTTCAATTACATCAGACTGGTGCTGTTCATACTGATTATTATCATGACAGTGATCTCACTCTTGGCTCCATCATCAATGTTTGGGGACGAAAACTCATCATTTGCGACTGCGACGAGTTTACCAAAGAGTATTACAAGTCAAAATATGGAGTTCGTAAGTGATATTAAATTTTCTCTGGCTTGGCTTTTTTTTTTTTCAGGTTTTAAAACAAATAGTCAGTATTAAAAGCCTGTTGATTTCTCAAACGCTAAAATTTCTGTAATTCACAGTGGAAACTAACCAAAGAATGCAAATACTTCACTCTCTCGGATATTTTTATATTATTTCGTCATGTTTTGTTTTCTGTTATTGAAGTTTTAATGGAAATTTTGAATTTTTTTACCCAAACATCCTTTGCCCAAGTCCTACATTGTAAAATCTGTCAAGGGGACCCTAAATATCTGTACATTAATTAAGTTTTCCCGGCACAGATTTTTAATGTGTGTAAACTGACCTGATTGAAGGCTTATTGTAGACACCAATGTGTGTTATAATTTATAATAATAATATCGAGGAGTGTGCAGAATTGGAAGTTTGCATTGCAAGTCAATGATAGGTACTGTGATGATATTTGGGAGTGTCATGCTTATTTTTTTCTTGTGTCTGTAAAAGGAGGCTTGTTGCTGAGTGCAGGCTGTTGGCTAATTTAATGAACCCTTTCAGCCCCGAGGGGGCCCACACTGATGCCTAAAATTGTCTGGCATTAAACAGAGTAAAATCATAAGTTTCAGTCTCAGGAGGGCAAGAGTTAAGTTGAGTGGACCTACAATCATAGACAAAACTGTTGGGGAGGTTAGCACTTTTGACATCTTCATTGCTTCTCTCCCCTCCCCCCTCATTCAATGTTGTAAAAAACTGAATGGTTTTAGTGGGAAATTGTTGAGTTACCTTCCAACATTGAATAGGGGGGAGGGGTGGGGGGGTGTATAAGAGAAGGTGAAACTATTTCTTTTGCGCTTTAACAGAAGCAGGTTGAAATACAGCTCTGGTGCATTTCATTTACATAACCTACCCAACTTCTTTTATCTATGATTGTAGATGTTGTTAACCTTTTCATGCCTGAGGGGGCCCTCGCTTACAAATAAAATTGTCTGACGTTAAACAGAGTAAAATCTACATGTGTCACTTTTGGAAGTGAAAGGGTTGCTGTAACATACTAGCTGAAGGAAACCCTTTCATTGATTTTAATTGAACTGAAAACACCAATGACCATTGGCAGTTTATAAAGTGTTTTCCTGTTTGCAGAGAGTTTTGAAAGCATCAATTTTAAAGCTGATCCAGAGCCTCTGCCACCCAGAGAGATTCCACCTTACAATGGATTTGGCTCTGAAGAGGACTCACTTGCAACATGCCTAAGCCTCAGGCCTAAACCCACTAGACGAGATTTCAAGAAGTTTATGGAAAAAGACAGGTAGAACTGCAAGAGAAAAAATTATGAGAAAAAATCTATTATTTATCATTTATAAATTATTAGTAATAATTATTACAAATATACAAGAAATGCTATTCCTGTGTTGTCCTCTTACTATTATTTATTTACATTTTTGTTTTATCTTGTCTTTCAGGAAGGGACTGGAAAGCAATGTTCTAAGATTTGTGGCTCGGCTGGACACCACAAGGCCAATTGATGTTGACCGAAGGTGAGGAACTATATTCCTGGTTAGCATGGTGTAAAGTGCCAAAAAAATGCCTCAAAAGTAATAAAGCAGGTATTCAGGAGGCTTTGAAATTGTGACAGTGTGGCGTTGATGCTCAAGTATAGTAATTTATATTTAGGTTTTTGTTAGCACCCTTTCTTGAATGATCGTAGAGTGTTGTTTGATAGTGGTACTTTCAAACAGGTGATAAGAAAAAACATGCTGCTTTAATCATCCCCCTATCTTAAAAAAAAACTGATTTTTATCCTCCTACGCTGTACTTTCAGCGACCATTTCTTCTGAAAAGTTAAGGTAGTTTCGAGATGGGGTGTATAGGCGGCGTTACAATAGTATTAAACCTTAATTTTTTTTATAGGTTTATCATCTCATATTTCTTGTCTGATGACACCATCCTTGTATTTGAGCCACTCCAGAGGAATTCCGGGATTCTAGGTGGAAAGTTTTTGGAGCGAGGGAGAATCAAGAAACCAGATGCTGTCAATTATTTTGCTGCTCAAGTAGGTTCATTTACTTGTATTTTTCACTCAGTATGGCCCTTAAGATGGCAGAAAGATAAAGAAATCCTCTGAATGAACGTTATGTGTTTTGTTGTGTTTTTCATTTCTTATTAAAATGCGCCACGAAATCCTTTCCACTTGAAAACAACCTACAGAGTAAACGTCCCCGCTTAAAGTCTCTTCTTTTAATCCACATGTTACAAGTCAGACATTACTTGCAAAGGGTTTCCTTTACTGGTCACACCTACGACATAGTGAAACAGTCGGATAGTGATTTACTCAGTGCACAAAGTGATACTGCCTTCAAAAACCTCTGCCCAAATTCTGTAACATCTGTTTTCCAGAGTTGGTATGTTTCAAGCAGATTTCGTGGTGCTAAAGGTACATTCCCTAAAAAGCTACATAAGCTTTGATGTTTGTCCTTAATCTTTGTGACATTGCAGGACCTTTACATTGGCGCAAATGTTGAGTTCCACAAATTCAAGTTCATCTTAATCGATGCTGATGAATACGCTGTGGTTTACATGGAAAAACACGCAACAGAATTCCCTCAAGCTAATGTGCGATTTATTCTCCCCAAACTCAAACGAATCTTAGACCAAAAATACGAGGAAATCAAATCAGAGTTTCAGAGGTTTGATGATGAAAACAGCGGTAAAATACCTGCCAAAACGTTTAGGTGAGTATTTAATATTTTTAAATTGGTACTTTTCTTTTGTTTTCTTTTAAATGCAAATGTGAATATAACTGCTTTGTTTATAGTGGAAGGGTACTAAGTTATCAAGCAAGTTTACAGGCACCCAACTTTTAATAATCTGAAAGAAGCAGAAACATGATTAAGAACGGCAAATAAGTTGAATCCGGGTCAACCGGAAACAAATCCAAACCAGGGACCCGTTTCTCGAAAGTCCCGAAAACTTTTCTGGCCCGAAAAGCCATTTGTGAAATTTTGCTAACCGCTTGTTTCGGAAAGCTGATCTTTTAACATGTTTTCAAGCTAACTAAAAGAAATGTGAAGTTTGACGACTTAAATCCTCGCCGTTCTTGAAATACAAAGCTGTGACACCCGAAAATGGCCCGTAAAGTTTCGGGACTTTCGAGAAACGGGCCCCAGAGGTTAGAGAACGGGATTTGAACCCGGGGCAACCGCATACAAACCCAACGCCCTGGGTACCGTTTCTCGAAAGTCACGACACTTTACGGGCCATTTTCGGGTGTCACAATTCCATTTGTATCTCAAGAATGGAGAGGATTTAAGTCGTCAAACTTCACAGACGAGTTTCTTTTAGTTAGCTTGAAAACATGTTAAAAGATTGGCTGTTGGCAGTTTCACAAATGGCTTTTCGGGCCCGAAAAGCTTTCGGGACTTTCGAGAAACGGGCCCCAGAACACTGGACGCCGCCGCCGCCGCTTCTGCGACTTGTTTTGCGTATATATGGTACCCTTTCTCTTTTCAGTTAAAAAAAATGCGGAAACATTTGACTCATCTATTGTCACGAGTAAGCAAGAATGAAGATATCGTATGACAAAAACTGCGTTGCGTACAAATAGTTTTTGCACTAGTGGGAACATTAGGAGCAACACTCTCCTTCCAACGACATGAGCCTTAATCTTCGTCACCAAAAACCCGTACATTCGTTAGTGTAGTATTTCTGTGGTTTTCTCTGAATTACATTGTCTTTGAAAGCAGTCTCCTTTCCTTTCCTGTTCTTTCCTTTCCTTTATTCTATGCGAATCCCGAGTAAAGGTGTGGCCTTTTTGAAGTCATGTCACTTTGTTTCCATCTGTCCTCCATGTGACCCTGTGCGTGGTTACCCCCAATTTTCTTTTTGGATTTCAATGACACTTGTTAAGATCTACGTTTCCTGCATAATCATAAATCGGGGCAAAAATACCTTGGAATTAGTAGCCACCGTCCTTAATATGTAATTTTTTTTCATGTTTCAGGGAAATCATGCAAAGGTTTGGGCGAGGCTTGTTAACAGAGCACGAGCAACTGACTGTTGCCCGGCATTATGGAGATTCTAAGGTCAGAAGCAAGTGTTTAGAGTGTATTCTTGTCACCCGTTTCAGATACACTCCAATGTTTAAATCGTGTTTTTAACTAAGTTAAGACTTGTCTGTTTTTAGGTTGAAGAAGACGACCTTCAATTGTTGGTGGTTGCAATTCAGGAACAGTTAAGGAAAGATAATTTTGAGGATTTTGCCAACATGATGGATTCGTGTAGACACGAGGACGTGCATGGGTGAGTCACTCCGACTCTAGAACTTTGTTGCTTCAAAGACCCGCAGCAAGGACTGCAGCACATTATATTTCCGTGCTGTGTGTTTTTGAACGACATAAATGTATTTATCATATAAACACCAATGAAATACCAAGTGAGCTTTCGCGCGAAAACATGATATCTTCGCACGTGGAAAGATCACTGTTGCTATGGTTATATATAAAAATCGCGCCTTTCGATGCTTTTCTTGAAATGATTTAGTATTTTAATAAAAGGATATTACGTGGGCACTTGGACCACTTCCCATAGGGGCTTTTCAAGGCCTATGAAACACAACGAAACGACGGAACAGAATAACGACAACAACAAATGTTAAACTCCCAACTGGCCGGAGGCAAACCAATTGGCTATATACAAGTGCAGCTGGGAAGTTGAACCAGGGACTACCAGGATCAAATTCAGCGAGTGGTCAGAGCGTGTCTTGAACCCGGGAACTCCGGATTTGAAGCTAGGCAAGCGCCCTAACCACTGGGTCACACTGGACCACGTGCGGGTTATAGACGAAAGATATGTGATCCTAGAACTTGTCTGGACAATTTGAGCAATTATCTCTTAAAGACACCTGAGAAATTCAGTTCTCTTTAACGACATTCGAACCCATGGCCTGCTAACCCTAACCTTAGAAACTCGAAGGAACCATCAATAGTATGAGTTTTCCTCCGACTGGCTTGGAAAGAAATAGCAAGAAAGTCGCTTTCTACAGCAAATTCCGGACTGAACTGATGTGGTTCTGCATTTTTTTTTTTGTAGCACTGGATTCCTTCCACTTCAAGAACTCCACAACACGAGCAAACGCTTCATGGTTCCTGTTAAACACGACTTGCTGCTTGCTCTCTTGGAGAGAGTTGAAAGAAATGACAAGGGTGAAGCTAACTATGAACAGTTCCTTAAGCTACTCAACTGGAGAGACTCTCCGGGTAAGGCTCACGGACGGTTGAGTGAGTGGGGAGGGGAAGGTGGATTGTTGCTGTTACGTTGACTGTTGATGAAACAACTTTTCGAGTTCCAAAGTAAAAGTTATCAAGTTTGTAGGCACAATCAGTTTTCCATATACAAAACAAAATCATGCGTCAGACGTGTTTCCGGGCGGAGAGAAGCGACAACCGGAAATTCGTCTGCGAGCGCAGGCTATGACGTTTCATGATGAGCTCGATTTATTACTGTTTCGCCCTTTTTTTTTTTCAGTTTCTTCACAGAAATTTGTCCCTGCAGCTGCTCCTGACCCAAAATCTGTGGTGAGTTTTGATACAGAGCAACATTGCTTTTCTTATTACCAATTCAACAGCAATCAGGATCCATCCGTTTCCGATTTCTTTGGCTCAAGTCCGATTCACTTGGTAACACGCAGGAGTGAACGCATATTCGAGGTCACACGATCAAAGATAGTGGCTGGTCTTGTTGGATCTTTTGACTCGTTCGCTTAATTCGTTCGGTCTTATTTGATACGAGTAAAACATCTTAAGATTTATCCTACCTTTTTGTTCTTTTCGGGAAAAAAATCTCTTATGTGAAAATTCGCGATCGATAGCGGCACAGATCTTTTGCATGCAGGTCAGTGACTGTTCGTTTAGTTAGTTACGCCTTGTATTTGCATATTCCTGTGATTCGACGCTGAAAGTTTTTTTTTTACATTTTAAGGAAGTGGCTCATGGAATGTCTTGGGTTTTAATTCTTTCTTTCTTCTTGTTTCAGCAAAGAACGGGTCCTCAGGACTTGCCTACCTTAGTATGTTACAAGGATCTTTTACAAAGCCTTCTGGGAATAGAATAACTACGTATTACATCTGCGCAAAGAAGTTTCAAAGATTGTCCTGCTGCGGATTTTTTGTAAAGACAGATCCACGTCATGAAAATTCAGTGAGAATGAGACCCCTGTTTCTTTCTTTGCAGTATTTTACTTTACAGAACTGTGCCAAAAAAGTAAACGAGAAGAAATACTGTCGTTCTTAAATTGTAAATACAAGGCTCAAATCGTGACGACAATAAAGACACATTAATTAACACTTGTCATAAAAAGTTCAACCTTTTTATCACCAGCTGATTGGGGAGCTTCTTCGAAGTTAACTTGGAGGGGGTGGGTGGGGGTATAATGCTCCTAGTACGCATGCCCAGAATTGAAAACTCGTTATGGTTTAAGTAATGAACATTTTATCAAATTCAACCGAAGAACCACGTGTTTTCCGTCTATCAAAATAACTGTCAAAAACGAATCAAACAGAGAAAAACATCTAGAGCCGGATTTACGGACATGACGCCTCGGGATTTTTCATTTGAAGTTCGATGAACGACGTGCGTTCCGCACCCTAAGTCAAACCAGGTTTTCTTTCCTACCTTGTCGACAGGGGAGGATAGGACAGAGGACTGAAACTAGACAAAACGGGAAGAAAGGAGGGAATGCCTGGGTTTGAGGCTGGCAAAATGTTAGTATTCGAGTGCCCGTTTCTCGAAAGTCCCGAAAACTTAACGGGTCATTTTCGGGTGTCACAATTCTCTTTGTATCTCAAGAACGGAGACGATTTAAGTCGTCAAACTTCACAGTAATTTTTCTTTTTGTTACCTTTAAAACATGTTAAAAGATCGGCTTTCCAAAACAAGCGGTTGGCAGTTTCACAAATTGCTTTTCGGGCCTGAAAAGTTGTCGGGACTTTTGAGAAACGGGCCCCAGCTGACCCCAGTCGTTCAAAAGGTGGATAACGCTATCCACCGGATAAATCACTATCCATTGGATAGCGCAACTGATTTCGCTATTACTTATCCACTGGATAGTGATTTATCCGGCGGATAGCGCTATCCATCCTTTGAACAAGTGGGGCCTGGGATTAGCCTTGTTTTGGTGTCTCAACTTTACTTTGGTGCGATTCGAAAGAAAACACTCCAAAAATATGGTCAGGAACTTGAGCTTCTGGACATTGTCAATAGCTTTGCAGTCAAGCTCTGGGGGCGCAACTAACAATGGCGAAATTTACAAATGCTGGAGGACGAACAAGTAGACTAATGAGAGACATTGCGTCCCCCTCCCCTCCCCTCAGCAAAAAACTTGGGACTGCGATTGTGACGTTACAGGATTTAAACTTGAGTTTATTCCCCAGAGCCTCGAGATGATGCCTTTTGTTAATACATCGAAATTAATCTATTTACATCTTCTTTAGAGTAAAGCTCTTCCTACTGACTCAAAAGGAAGAAACAATACGGGTGACGAGAAGTATGTTTGCGTTTTTAAGGATTCAAGTATTTGTGGATAACTTCGCTTTCCACAATCCAATAACACAGTACGTTTTGGGGAACTTTTCTGCATTAAAACAATGGCTATCCAATTCAGTGAAGCATAACACAAATCCAAGATTGTTTTTATTTGAGAACACCCTATAACTTTCAGCTTGATGGGTTGGTGAAAGAAAAATAAACGCTATTTTGAAAACGCTATTTTCGCTTGTTGTCGTGTACTCACAAGAATACACGCGCGCGGCGTGTAGCGTGAAAGTGAATCCTGGGATAGCCTTGTTCCCAGTGCCCATCCCGTCATGTCCTGTCGATTGTGAGAGACTGCGCATGAGGACAAGTTGGCCTTCGCACTCAGCTTCCGGTGGCTAAGAAAACCAGGCGATCTCAGGAACAAGAAACGCGTAAGTAAATTTTTACACAACTCGTGATTTGAGAGAATCCGTTATAAAAATTATTAGACAAAAAAAGGTGGACAGTTTGAATGGAGACAGAATTGCTTTAACATTTAAATCCAATAATATATGGAATTTTTGGCGTGGAAGGTGCGTTTGTAACCGGAATTGTCTTAGCATTGGTCATCTCTTTTAAATTAGAAGCTAAGATTGCGCCTAATTTGGTACAAGAACACAACGAACAGGTGAAGCTGGCGAGGTTTCACGTTCATACAAGATAACATGGAAGGATGGAGCCATTAATTGTTCGTTTCTTGGATAGAGTTATCACAGCTGAGTAAATTATTTGATTTTCATTGAATATATTCTTACAATAAGTTAACCTAGCTGGAGCCTGCGATCCAATAAGTCAGCGGTCAACTAAAAAAACACTTAACCTCGAGGAGCTCTAAACTTGAGCCCGCGATATGGCACGTAACACTAGTCAGCGGTCACCTTGTTTTGAGAAGTGTCAATTGACAATAACATGCATGTCCAATATCAAAGATATACGCCGTAAATGGTCGCCATGTAGGGTGTATTGATTATTATCATTACTATTATTAGGATATTATTAAATTATTGGGCAACTTCGTCGTGTGTACGCGCCCACGAGCAATACCGCTTGCCATGATTATCATGAAAAAAGCAACTCATGAGTTCCTGTGAGTATTGTGCTCCTTGAAGCTTCGCTAAGACATTTTATTTTCGGACAATTAGACTAAGATATTGGACGAAAGCCGTCATAACGTATCATTTCTTAATGGATAAATATGTTTTGAATGACTGATAAAACATTGGATTGACATTCGAATGTTGTATGTCTTGAGAAGACCTCTGCAGTTGGATGGTGTTTTCTCTCGTCGGCTTTTTGTTCACTTCAGGTGACGTCCGTCCGTCCGTCCGTCTATCTGCATTATTCCTTTCAACATGCTCGGTCTTATCCAATAACTGCTAACTCAACTGCTTTTAATAGCGCTTAGCCGCTGGATAAACGGCAATTCAGTTATCTGGTGGATAGTGCTAAAGCACCTTTCGTTTACGTGAAAACTGGTGTCGGCAAAGGAGTCAAGTTACTCGAATTTTAACTATGCACAGTAGCTAAAGTCCCACATCCAAGAATAAGATTTACCCAATTTTGCCCATCAGCGTCACAAGTGTCTATTTTTAAACAGTTTTGCGGGAAAACAACAATAGACCAAATCTGCCAACTCAATGTTGCACCCAATTCAAAACTTGGTTGAAAAATAGACAATTTTCTGACGCTGATGGGAACAAACCTGATCTCCAGGCTAGGGGTATTTTGCGTTGGTTCCAATTGAATGACCACCACAAAGGCATAGCTCAATTGGTTAGTGCGCGGCTTTCGGAGCAAGTGGTCCCTAGTTCGATCCTCGGTGACTTCAACGTTTGTTTCGACTTTCCTCAGATCCGTGTAACTATAGCTTTAAATTCCCGTAAAATGGAGCATTGACAGAGGGAAGGGGGTAAAGGAAGCACCGCCGGCTTCCATTGATACCAGCCTCGCAAAAGGAACTACGGACATTAAATAAAATGACCTAACCTTTTACCTTCATCGTATAATTAATTTAATGCGTAATAATTTACTGGACAGTTGACAATTTTATTCTTCTTTCTGAAAGAGGAGAAATCAGCCTATTTTTAAGATACTGGAACTTAGCAAATTTACATACATAAATTTATCTGATTAAAAATAAGCTCATATACACGATTCACTTACTTTTATGGCGGGTCTTCGTGTACAGGGTAGCAAATCATTCTCTGATACAGGTTAGTTTGATTTTCCGGGCGAACAAAACTTGTCTAGCGTTTCTAATTAGATTCCTATTTTTTCAGGCCTGTTTATATCAGAGTTCAAAGACGGATCAAAATCAAGGTCAATGATTGTCATGATCAAATGTTCTGCACTGCAGGGTTCCTGATTAATTAACGAAACTAGACGCATATCTGCGTGAACTCGGGCTAACCTAATGTCCTGGATCGTCAAATGATAAACAAAGAAAAAGAAATACAGTAGAGATTATCGGCTGGATAATTTTTTTATCATTTAGGTTAGATTGATGGCAATGATTCTTGCTTTGCTCACTTGTAAAGTGATCTCTCGTAAAGTTCGCGGACCGACCCGTTACCAAAACGCTAGACATCTTTTAGTGTGGGTCTACCGCGAGCGGTGTGCGCATTTGTATGTGGCTTGAGCGTCTTAGATGCCATATTCGTGCTTACTTTCAACGACGCCATTTTCGTTCAGTGCACGTTGGCTTAATTTTCGTGCATGCGCTATAAAAAATGAATCAGCAATTGCACAACCATGCCGAGTATGCGCTTTGGTTTACTTTTGCGATTTGTGAGTAAACGCATAATTCAACCTCTGGCGTTTTCCCTGTAAAACCCGAGTAACTAGGGGTGGGAAGCTGAGGAGACAACCCCATCCCGGGAAAAAAAAACAGTTTCTCAGTGATATTCTACGCGAACCCGAGGCTATATAGGAAACTCTAGCCAAACCACGGTCACCATGACAGCCTTAGATTAAAAACCTATTTCTCTAGTTTGGTCGGGGAATGACATTGAAATTCATGAAATCTTAAACTATGTCATGTCTTTGAAATGAAATCTTGACCATCTCATGTCTGGATGTTTTTAGACAGCTCAGAGGTCATCAAGGAAATATAGAGAGGATGCGACGAAGAAACTCAAACTTAACTTGACCTAGGACAGTGATGGAGCAATTAAAAACAGTATTGGTAAAAGGCAGGACAAGGAAGATAAGTTATTAAGTATTCTTGTATTCATACTCTTTCAAATGATCGTTTAAGTGTCCTTTAAACCTTCGTAAGTGTGCATAAGAAGAAAAAGATCGTATGCATTCAATTCACAAGAAAACTGACATAAGCCGACAACCGAAACTCAATGAGAAGGTTATGGAAATTGGCTGTTCCTTAAAAAGATAATGGTTGCTAAGGGAGCTTTTTAGTCAAGGGCCCTGCAAAAAGGTTGCATGAATGGTTCTTTGAAGTAACTTTTTAAATTTAAATCTGATATCAATTCAATCATAGGGCGCATGCGCAAATAGTCCCAGTCATGTGCTGTGCGTTTTAGTGAAAACATGCAAAAACTCTCAGGAAACGAAAGGAAAAAGCGGTTTTTTTACCGGTTTGGAACCGTCCTATCATTTTTCGTTAAATTTTGCATGAAATTTCTATTTGGACAAAAAAGGGACTTATATTTTGAAAAGTGTCTCAAGGGAGGGCCCTACACCCCAACAGGAATTATTGCCTTTTAACCCAACCCCTCAACAGGCTACAGGTATTACCACCTCGCCACCTATTAACCTAACATCTCTACAGGCATTACCACCCTTTAACCCTACCCCTCTACAGGCTACAGGTATTACCACCTTACCACCTGTTAACACTCCCCCCCGCAGGCATTACCGCCTTTTCACCCTACCCCACAACAGGCTACAGGCATTACCGCCTTGTAACCCGTCTTAACCTATGTTTGGCTCGGTTATTATATAGCATCAAAGATTACTGCCGCGCACTTGTGGGATGAAAACCACCAGTACCAGTAAGCGCTACTTTAGCTTAACGCGTGCGCAGTACGGTTTGGCGTTCACTTTGCTCACAAAATTTATTAATCCGTGTATTAAATACATTTACTTTATTAATACTCCAATTTTAGTGTAGCTAACAAACTTAATGCCCTCTGTTAATGCGCTTCGAAACTTCTGAACTAGTTAACCACAAGAGCGTCAGCTTATTTGATTAGTTACGAACTTTTAAAACAGAGACAAAACTTACGTCCACAAAACAGCCAATCAGTAGAAATCCCATCAGTTTGGAGAGCAAAATTGTCCAGTTGAGGATGAGGAATGCAAACATGTAAAAACTCTCAGGAAACAGCGGTTTTTTTACCGGTTTGGAACCGTCCTATCATTTTTCGTTAAATTTTGCATGAAATTTCTATTTGGACAAAGAAGGGACTCATATTTTGAAAAGTATCTCAAAGGAGGGCCCTACACCTTAACAGGAATTATTGCCTTTTAACCCAACCCCTCAACAGGCTACAGGTATTACCACCTCGCCACCTATTAACCTAACACCCCTACAGGCATTACCATCTTTAACCCTACCCCTCAACAGGCTACAGGTATTACCACCTTACCACCTGTTAACACTCCCCCCGCAGGCATTACCGCCTTTTCACCCTACCCCCCAACAGGCTACAGGCATTACCGCCTTGTAACCCGTCTTAACCTATGTTTGGCTCGGTTATTATATAGCATCAAAGATTACTGCCGCGCACTTGTGGGATGAAAACCACCAGTACCAGTAAGCGGTACTTTAGCTTAACGCGTGCGCAGTACGATTTGGCGCTCACTATGCTCACAAAGTTTATTAATTCGTGTATTAAATACATTTACTTTATTAATACTTCAATTTTAGTGTAGCTAACAAACTTAATGCCTTGTGTTAATGCGCTTCGAATCTTCTGAGCTAGTTAACCACAAGAGCGTCAGCTTATTTGATTAGTTACGAACTTTTAAAACAGAAACAAAACTTACATCCACAAAACAGCCAATCAGAAAGCCCATCAGTTTGGAGAGCAAAATTGTCCAGTTGAGGATGAGGAACGCGTTATTCATTGCTACACGAAAACACTGATGAATTATTGGCACGAGTTTTTGATTGTTACTTAAGTCAAGTCCAGTTGACCGGGGTTTCTTTTTAGATGGGTGACCGCATTCCGTAACCCATTTTGTTGAGGGTTTTTCCTTTTTTTGGTTTTGTTCAATTCTTGCTTCAAAACAACTTGAATTAGTACGTTCTATAAGAAAATGGGAAATTATACCATTTTTCAGATGTTCGAAAATCCCAGGAAAGGCAGGCAAACAAGAAGTTTTACAACAAATGTTTCGAAAATTCTAGATCTCAAATCGTCTTCAGAACAGGTATTTTCCGAAAATTGACGTTGGGTGCCTCTGATTTATTTACAAATTTGTTCAATGGAATTTGTTGGTCACATACAAATAAAAAAGTTTCACTGAAATTTTTCTTTTTTGCTGATGCTAGCGATGCTATATATGCAGAAATTTTATTTTCGAGCTGAGGCTTAACGAACGGGAATAAGCGCCGCATTATACAAACAACAATGTGGTGAAGTGATGACGGTTTTGGAAAACAAATTACTGAAACTTCTGAGTATGATATCGAGTACTCAATCAAGAGAAACCACTGTTTGCGAATCATTGTAAACTGATTTGATATTGTTTCTTTGTTTATATTCTGGATGGTTTAGATCTCGTGTATCACAAAACGAAGGAAAATCCAAGTTCAATATCGCCATTTATCGATTTATAACCAACTGACACATGGTGGTCTCAAGAGGAACCTTACAGCTGGATTCTGGAAAGTTTTTTGGCATATTATATTATTAAGGTAAGAAGTAAAGCTTTCTAAACTGATCATGTAATCCACTGGCAAGTCTAGAGAATGCTCTATATTACAAGATTATCCATTGTGCATCTATTATGTAGTTCTATTGAATTTAGCCGCTTGTCCATTGTATCCTCCTTTGTGATATCACTCTGGGTTTGGTGTACGATGCTTTTACCGAAAGTCAAATGTTAACGTTTGTTCAATCAGGCAAATAATTACTCTAAAAAACACATGCGTGTTTAGATGAATTTAATATATCAAAGAAATTTCAAATTTATCAATGTTCAAGTTATTTTCATAACAAAGGAAGCAAGCTAAATTTCGGTTGAATACTAATCAGCCACTATCAAAAATACCATAATACTCTTAATTTGTCCCTCCAAAATTTTGCATAAGCATTGTTTCCAGTTTCTCTTGGTATCATTATAAGTCCCAAGAGAAAATAAAAACAATGCTTATGCAAAATTTTTGCAGGGACAAACAAAGGGTATTATAGTGTTTTTGATATTGGCTAACGGCATTGCAAAAAAATCTGCAACTTCAATTCGGCTTACTTGCTATAATGTTTTAGTAAACAAACCCCGTTAATCGTTGCTTAGATAAATGCAATGTTTCGATTTTTATAACACATTACAAATAAACACCAAAATTAGCCGAGTAAAGAAAGGTGCAATTTATTGTGTGGCTGCAAAAAACAAAGATAAAACAATAGAAAGAAACAATGGGATGGGTTGTTAAGACAAAGATGACACAATACAACGTAACAATGGGATGGCTTTTTAAACATTGCCGCATTATTATTCTCTTGATGTCCTCGTCTTTTGCTTATTCGCGTTATCTATTGCACTGCAAATTTAACACACATCTGCAAATTAACAAACATCTTTATTATTCTGTGTTTACAGATGCTCCGGTCGCGGGAAAGCAAGGTTTGTTAAGGCCTGCTAGCAGAACAAGCCGCGTTCAGTTCAGGAAATGCAGATATACAAAGTGTTGAATGCTTCCGAAGGTAGCCGATCAATTTCTTTGTAATTTGTTAGATAGAAAAATTTGACCAATTAAATTGCTAGATTTAGATCACGTGACCAAAATGAACCAATCAGAATGTTGTATCCAGGTCACGTGACCAATATTGACAATCAAAGCACTAGAATTCCGTTGCTCGATTAACTGATCAGCTATCAGCTGAAGAAGAGAAATTCTAGCGCTCTGATTGGCCAATTTTGGTCACGTGACCTGATTAACAAAAAGAAAACAAAAATTTTAGGTAAAAAACGACCAAACAATAGTTTTGGGGATTTAGATCACGTGGCCAAAATGAACCAATCAGATTGCCGTATTTGGGTCACGTGACCAATATTGACCAATCAGAGCACTAGAATTTTTTTCTCGACCAGCTGATCAGTTATCAGCGGAAGATGCAAAATTCTAGCGTTCTGATTGGTCAATTTTGGTCACGTGACCTGATTTAAAAAAAAAAAAAAATTAATGTTTCCAGTCTTCTCTCCTCTTACTTCCCACTACTAAGTCCTTGACTACCATCTCCTTGATTATCATTATTGTCTTTCTCTCTAACCATGTTTCCATCACTACTTTCCCTCGTTATTTCCCTCAGTTTTATCACTTACCTTTTTCGTCGTCCGTCCTTCTATCTATTTTCTCTATTTACCTATCTTTCCACCATTCCAGCCTTTACCTCACTCTCACATACCTATCTGTCTCAACACCTTGCGTTTCCCGAGCTCGGATTCGAACCTGCGACCTCTCGCACCGTAGTCTGATACACTACCAACTGTGCCAACCAGACAACTCTGAAAGGTTAAGGTAAAATTATTCTATTTACCTACTAAGTAGATTTCTAGCCCAGCTTTTAACAGAAAAAGATCGAAAATAGCTGCAGTTCTTGATATATTATTTAGGCTACAACACGTTTAACTGACTTAATCTGCGTCTGTTTTTTTTTTAACAGCAGCATAAGTGGAGTTCTTCCAAGCACATTGCAAGATATTGAGCCAAACTTAGAAGGACTGTAAATATCCTAACCTCGCGGGCCCTCGCGGGCCAACGCGAGCCAACGCGAGCCAACGCGAGCCAACGCGAGCCAACGCGAAGTGTTTTGAGATAACGTATTGCTGGTTTCTTCAGGGAAATGTAAACTATAATCGTAAATTTTTATTCTATTTTGACTCGGCTTTTTTGAACAATAAAATAAATAAGACACAGGCTGGACTTCTTTTTTTAAATACTTTATTTCTCAGATGCTTTCATCTAACTTAATTGTAATTTTTTTGTAAAATTATCATTATCGTGTGAAAATAAAAAGTTAACTGGCTTGGGTTGCTCGAAGCATGGTTAGTGCTAACCAGCCCCTGGACGCTAGTGAGAATACTCAAAGCGTGGAAAGGTTTATTGAACGGGACTACATTCAAGAGCCCAAGAAAAACCTTTACTTATCATAACCAACGGCTGGAAGAACACCAACCAAAGTTCTTTCAATTGCGCGTGAAAAGCAAATTAATTATTCTCATCAATCCCGAGTAGCCATCAACCAACCAGAATTCAATACCATACGTGTAACTTGTTCAAAGCGTGGAAAAATGCGTGCATTCAAGTCGTTGCTTCTCATTGGTTAGAAAGTGGCTGTAAAATTTTTAGTTTACCAACAAGCGAAGAATTCACAATTGCGAAGCTACTTTCGGCGCTTAATGTTAAACGTTCAAAGGATGCCGCGTTCTTTGTTCTTCTTTAAGTTTGGCCAGGAAGTGATTCTGTTTTCTTGCGTGCGTCGAAGATGGACGACCTTTGAAACAAAAAGAGAACAATATGTACAAAGTAGTCTGGCTCTCGATACATTTAAAGACGCTAAATTGCCCAACGATATGCATAAATAGGTGCACTATACCAATTTAACGCAAAAGCATGCGAGTAAATCGATGGAGGAGGCCCAAGAGGTATCCAAAACCCTTATCACAGCACTGTAGCTGCACCTGATTTCTTTTGCTCTTGATCTGATAAACGAAAAGTGCGAGGGCCAGAAGTTTGTGCACTAAAAAAATCGTGTCTGGTTCTTTTCCACGTCTAGGTATATAGATCTTCGCGTTTTGCGCCAATGGGCCCTTTGCAGGATAGTGATCACATGGTACAAATCCGCCATACTGGGACGCAAATTGCCCACTGGGACATCTAAAACAAAGAAAATTTAGATTAACTAGCCTTTGTTTTAGATGTCCCAGTGCACAATTTGCGTCCCAGTATGGCGGATTTGTACCATGTGATCACTATCCCGCAAAGGGCCCATTTTGCCCAAGAAACCGAACTTTTCACGTCCAGCTTGAACCTCGCTCTCAGGAGATGACCGAAACCCAGACTGCCTGATTTTCCTCGTTCTTAGTATTTCGCGAGTTGACAAATTTAACACATACTATTTATCACTAGTTTGTCGTGTGTGATTACACAATGTTGAATTTGTGATATTCATCTTTCTACAACAATAATCTAGCGAATCGGATCAATCCGAAAATGCTCCGTGCTCCGTTAATTGAGTGTGTGTCGTAGAAATAAGAGTCCCTTTGTTTTGTCCCTTTGTTCTGTGAGAAAAAAAAAAATTTCAGTCTCCGAGTGAGAAATCTGTATTGGTGTGGATTAGGGAGTCTCAAATCTCATTCATTAAAGCATCTGTGACAGTGTGGGCTACCCTCAGCTAGTTCCCACATACGGGGCCGAAGAGGAGTCTTCGTCCGGAATGTTTTCCCTGGAGGAACCAGGAGCAAAAATGAGAGGAAACAAACAAAAGAGTATAGAAAGTCACGCACTAGAATTACACTGGCCAGTCCCAGTGTGCTCACAGTGGATTGGATCGAGCATAGAGCGGAGGCTGATGCCGGGGACACATGGGGACGGAGAGGAACCTCGGTGCGGAATGTTTTCCCTGGAGGAACCTGGAGTGAAAAAAAACAAACAAACAAAAGACTAAGAGTCTAGAAAGTCAAGAGCTTGTAGAATTAAACTGGCCAGTTTCAATGTGACCACAGTGGATTGGATCGAGCATGGAATGGAGGCTGATGCCCGGAAATCGCCTTGGATGGAATTATTTCACTCGAGTCAGCCTCTACTCCATGTTAGTAGCAGTCCAACCGTGAGGATTTGGAACAGGTCTTGCTGGTTAACTAAGTTAACCTTCTAAGTGAAGTCACAGCTCAGCTTGAACCGACACTGTGATAGCACTCGGTCAACTTGACAGACTCTAAAGAGAAGAGCATTAGTGGGAAGTTCAAATGGTAGGATGCCAGAAACATTCAATAATGCCACCAAAACCACAAATTAAAAAGCCTTTCGGTTGAAATGAACTGCAGTAGGATCTCCACATTCACAGGCAAACGCGATGACCACTAGACCACGGAACACTACGTGACAAATTGTCGGGAAAACATGCGAATTGTTTGCGTGACCGGAAACGAGTTTTGTGTTTTGTTGCACGCAATGCCACATCTGGTTTATCGTATGACTCTGTAACACATCTCACTGGGCTAATTTTCTCCCGGTAATGTTAAGAAAAAGCATAAAATATTTTTAAATATCATCGTAGAAACTTGTAAAGCATCCGTTTACTGCTTTTGATTGGAATCAATGCCGTTAACAACAGTTTTAAATGTAAACAACTATTCTATGATCGCACTTCACCCTGTCACGGAATGTGGACTTATGACTACGGAATTGAGATTGGATATCGACAAGATACTGAAACATAAGAAAACCACTGAAATACTGTGAACTTTAAAGGAGGTAAGGTAAAGTCTGCTACGAGCCTAGAAGGCCCATCAGGCCGGCGCTTATCTCTGGTTTCTGTAGCATGAAGCGACTAGGAGTATTTCTACTCCCCCCTGGATGGGATGCTTCCATCGCAGGGTTACCCCCAGCATTAAATTCGCCAGTGCCCATTTATACACCTGGGTGGAGAGAGGCACTGTGAGAGTAAAGTGTCTTGCCCAATAACACAACACAATATCTCCGGCCAGGACTCAAACCCGGACCACTGGATCCGGAGGCGAGCGCACTAACCATGACGCCACCGTGGAAACTGGCTAGAAATCCTTCAAACAAAGTGTAGGCTACCAGTAGCCATTTGTTCTTTTAAAAATCGCATATTAATTAATTTCATAAAAACGAATCCATTTTGATTTCATTAGGTGCGCCTGCTAATATTTCAACATACTTTCCTGTTAGAGTAACTTTCAGAATCTTTTATCAACTCCTTTAACCCTTCCCTACTGAGAGTGATGGACTAGCATCTTATCCAGGGGGAGTAAAAATACTCCTAGCCGCTTCATACTTTGGAAACCGGGGATAGGCTCCGGTGTGTTGGGCCACTAGGTCGTAAGCAGACTTTACCTGAAAGTGAGACATATATTTTTCTCTGGCTAACACCATACAATATTATATTGAACAGGGGTGCTTTAGGTGTGAATGTGTTGACACCACCGATGACTAGTAGCTGTTAATAATAACAACATGACCCAAAAATTTCCTTGACTCTTGATGGCAAACGCTCTTGCAGCTGAGTCAATGACAATGAAGATTGCCAGACTCAGGTATACCCAGTTTTGTCCTAAATCAAGATAAAGGTCACACCAACCTATAAATATGGGGTTTGTGCCTCTAACCCTATTATGGGTTTGTGTAAAATATATGTGCATTTAAATAAATTAACAGAAACAGCTGAGTTTCAACTACAGCTCAAAAGAGTCGGAGCTCTGTAGCACAATTTTCAAGCAGAGTATCTTAAAATCACGTGACTTGGACCGGACATAGAAATGCCGCACAACCTTCACTGAGGTAAATAAAACTTGGCTTAACCTTTGCTGTGGGGCCAATCCTTTCTCTGAATTTTGCTGTCCCTCCAATTATAAGTTAACAAGGGTTTCATGTTTTTTTTTGGGTGATGTAGCAGCTTTCGTAACGTACAATGCGATTGGCTCGCTACCCTAGCCAAAAACAAAAGACTAAACAATTGAAACAGTGACTTAGACTTAAAACAATGAATAAAAGCTGCTTACAATACCAAACAATATATAGCTGGTTACAGAGCTACTACTCTACTGTTTTTTGCCACCACCCACCCTACCCATGAATAGCAGTGTCCCAAAGAAGACCCATTTATATATTTCACACTCTTGAAGAAGTCGATCTTAACTCAGTAAGTATTCAAGTGCTAAACCAGAGTTAGTCTGGCTAAACCAATAGATTGATACACCTTCAATAAAGTCATTAAAGATTAACTGATTGATTAAACCTTCTCCTAAGCTTAATGCAAATACAAGGCGTTTGATACAGCTGATCTAATGAAATAAAGAGCATTGACTCATCCTTATAAGCTAAAGTGGCTAGAACTTACCTTGAAAATGTCCCAGGACAAAAACCTTGACAACAAAAGCTGGTATTTACGACAAAACAAATATGGCGCCGCTTCTCAACAGCTGTTTCCATTCCCTCTCGTTTTCTTGGTACTTATTCTCCCTGAGAGACAACGCGTGCAACCACAGGCAACCCATGCGATTTCCATCCTCACAATGCGCTACCCAGGCTACGTTTTTAGTCTCTCGCTGTTTTGAATCCAATAGTAACCTTTTTTGAATTGCTGCCCGCAAGTTTATTTCCATATCTGATTGAGTTTTATTGGATTCGAAAAAAAAGCACTTCATCTAATAGAACGATCTTGAGGATTGCAAGCTGCAGCCACACAAACTTTAACGACGATGACGTAATGCCGCATGTGCGAGAAACGCGTGAACCGCCTCGCACGCCCACCGTGTTAAGTGTTAGCCCAATAACCATTGAAGTCCCCGATATCGCTCCGAAAAATTGTACTAGCGTTCACGTAACTGCTGGATAATAATTGGACGTGTAAAACCTTTATTACAACAAAGTCTTCACACTCCAACGAGTAACTGTGGTAACAGAAAGCGAAAGAACGTTTAAATGGAGAAAGTTCGAAGTCAGCAAAAATAAATGTTCAGTGATATCAATAAGTTTGAATTTGATAAATCTCAAGAAGATTTATACTTCTGGAAAAAAAAAAAGGGCGAAGAGAAGAGCCCAAGTAAAGTCTTAACGTTTTTTTGAGCAATTACTTTTAAAGGCAAGGAAGACTGGAGGAAATCTCTTGGGAATTAGGAGTTAACGAATCTGCTACACATTGTGAGTTTTTAGTAAAGCGGTCAAACCAGCGCTATATTGGCCATCACGGATGACAATGCGTTCGATTGGACGGTAGCAGCATTCCCTTTCTCTGGGCAGTTTTTCGCATGTAATGAAAAGTAACATGTTAACAAGGAAACCAAAACAGTTTACAAAGAAAACGTACGATTTTATTACAAAATCTGATCATAAATCACACAGCCAAACGTTACCTTATTCATCACATGGAGTTGAGAAAAATTTGTCAAGGTCAAACTGAGAATGACTTCAATCATATTGAATTACACAAACCGGGTCAGCAAAACATGTTACTCAGCTTTTGATGTCACCTGACCAAAAAGCGAAAGCGAGGCTAAATAACAAGATCTGAACTCGGTCCTATAAAAGGTGAATTAATAGAGCTGTCCACGAGATGAATCATTATCCAGCAGCGTATTTGCGCATATAAAAAAGAAAATTGACTAGACGTGACGTGATCAAGGGATGACCCAACACAGTCTTTGAACTGCGGCATGAGGGCTCCTTCGTTGTAACTGACAATGTATTTTTATGGTGCTTGCTCAATAAACCATATTCGTATTCTCCGTATTGGACTGGAACTAGCTTGCAATGAAGACTAATGCGGGGGAATATATTTAAAAGTATTTGCATTTGAAAAGATTCCCCCGCATTAGCCTCCACTGCAAGCTAGATCCAGTCCAATACTGAGAATACGAATATGGTCTATCACATTGACACAAGATAGATGCTCATTGTAACCTCACTAACGCTAAAAGGCCAGGTCTCTAAGCTGGAACTTATGAAATGGAAGCTCAATTAATTCTTGGTTCCATGACGTCATGGCCCCCATGTTGGTGTCCCTTTAAACAATGAATTCTGATTCAAACGTTTTCTCTCGTTTCGTTTGAAAAAAATGGTCACTGATGATGTGATTGAAAACCCAGAATATACCATGTAAGCTGATCGTTTACTTTACACGCTCAATCGACAGTTTACATCAACATCAACTTAAACTATAAAAATATTTACAAACAGGATATAAAGTGCATTCTTCATAAACTCATTTTGTTAAAAAATCCATTTTGTTGATGTTCTGAGCAAAAAGCGCAATTAAACGTGACTCTTTAGCCTATGGTTCCATCGCAGGCAAATCGCTAATTCACTAATAAACTGAACGTTTTATCGCTACCTTTGTTCCCTAAATGTAAGCAAAAATATTCTCTCTCGGAAATGCATATATACCTAATTTTAACTCTACCACACATGAATCGTACGTCGAATGCCCCCGGGGGCGGCAATATCCCTGGGATGTTGCAGCAAAACCCTTCGTGGTGTCTGTTTAGTTGAAGTCCCGAACTTAAGAA
>NC_090881.1:31942956-32017956 GCF_036669935.1 Montipora foliosa
GCCTGGTTTCGTGAGGGTAAGTCCGTGTCTCGTTTCTCCTTGGGCGAGTACCACCTAAGCTGGGAGAGAAGACCACTGTTACACCAAGTGGATTAAGAAAAGAAAATCCTTAAATGTTGAACTTGCTATCACACTCACCAATAGCGTAAGGCGTCTCTCCCCACTGCAAGACAGCATGTCTAACAAGATCCCCATTCGTATTCACATATACGCCCTCATCTACAAACAAAACCGATTGAAGTTTAAAAGAACGCAATATTTCAAATGGAGGTGGGCCAATGAATGATGAAGTAGTAATTGCACCCAAATGAAAGTCAGTACATCAATATGAATATTTTATTTGACGTCACACACACCAGCTGAGAAAAGACTTACTGTTGAAACAAAGGAGAAGTTCCAATCCACTTGAGCCTGTAGACAACAAAAACAAGGGCATTAATAACAGAGCAAACATCAAGGACAGGACAGGGTCCCAATAATCAACCTTGGACCTATAAATAAATGTTCTACAGAGCTCACTTAATCCTCAAGATTACACAGATGAAGGCATCAATAAGATCGGAATAGCAGTTCGAAAGTATTTACAAAAACCTGATTTCCCCATAACTTACTTGGCAAAGGAATGATAGAGTGAGCTTGAAACTTCTCTTGAAGCTGTTTGACAGAAGAGAAGCGGTAATACATTCAAACAAGAAATCATTTAATTGGAAGAGGACAACAAACGGGTAGAAGCTACCTTCAATCGGTCACTGACCTGGCTGGGAATAAACAAATCGTTAACTGAAGCTGAATCCAAATCTACTGCATGGAAACCTAAAACGCCAACAATTTCTAAAATTAATTAAAGCTGCTACTGTTTAAATCCTCCCAAACCTCAAAATCCTTGGATTTTCTTTCGCCACAGTTGAATTTCAATGTCAGTTAACATGTACAGTAGTTTGCTTTTTCGCCTTGAGATTCACTTAAAAATAAAATGATCCACAAAAGTAACACATAGTTAAGAGGAATGATAGCTGTCCGTCCCACTGTCGAACGGGTTTATAAAGCCATGGGATTATTTTTTGCGAAGGGGGTTCCACCTCAATTTGGAAAGATTTTTTTCAATTGAAAAGCAGGTTTATATCTCAAGAATGGGCCCATAACTCTCCTTGGCTCAAGCATGGCTCAAAAGTTACGGCACAAAAGAAACGAAATCTCGAGAAGAAAACGTCAAAATGTTTGCCAAACGTGCATACACAAATCTCCATTCTCAGCAAGAAAAAACTCTTGGGAACTTTTAGGGTGCATTATAGTGTAAAATGTAACGATTCCCGAACAAAGACATCGGTAACTCATGGAACCAATCTTCTCACCTATTTCAGAGGAGTAACAGACTTTGAGTCGACTATTTTCTGCTTCTACTGTCACGTTAAGCATCAGCGGTTTGTGAACCAAGTAAGGGAATGACTGCCGCAAAAAAAAATGATACGGATGAGATTTATGGAGAGTATTTTCTACTATTATTATTATTATTATTATTATTATTATTATTATTATTATATCATGGGTGACAAATTACTCCTTAATTTAGGCGCGAAATTTCAGCGTTAATTTATAATTTCACATGTGAAATTACAAAATTGCCATGGTAACATCTCTTGTATCTCGATCAGAGCCAAGATCGCGTCTACATTTAAGACAGTGACCATTGAAGAAGTTACGAAATTAAAAGAAGCGGCAGAAAATTTAACTAAGTGAAAGAGCACAATTAACTGGGTGAGAGTTTTTGAGAAGTGTTGTGACGAAAACAGCCTTGAGAAAAACCTGGAGATGATTCTTCCCGAGCAGTTGGATAAAGTACTACAGCGATTTTACAATTACGGTTGTGAGCGTAATTTGTCACCCACGACATTAAAAGGTAATCAAATGGTTTTCTCGTGAAATTAGGAAATAATTTCACGCGCGTTTTGTCAAATGAAAACTCACTCGTCCCCATTTGATTACACATACATTTGATTATACATACTCATCATCATCAACATTATCATCATCACATATACGGGGCAAAATTACTGAATGCTGATTGGCTGAGACGGAGGGCATTTTTTCTTAATCGCGACGGCACTTTTGGTAATCAAGAGGGCATAATTACTTGATCCTGATTGGTTATCCAGAGCTTCTTTCAGACTCTGACTCCAATTAAACTGCTTTTTGTCCACATATAAAATACATTTTAAGTGTATTTCTGTTGACAGCAACCGAATGAACGCGTGTTAAGTTGATTGTCATTTGTCGCGGCACTGAACATCCCTCGATACTTTTGCCCTTTATGTGATAAAAATGTAATCGCAATGTGCTCGTGTGCAATTAAGGGTTAATTTCAAAGTTTTCCAAATTGCCCTTGTCGCTTCAATTTTGTGAAAACTTTTAAAATTACGCGTGAAAATTAATCCTGAATAGCCATCGGGCCCATGCGATTACATACACAAATTACTATACATAATATTTTGCCGCTATCATTGTTACTATCATACACCCAACAAGAGGCTGCAGGTAGCCTATACTGATTCCTTTAAAGTTCATGTTACAACATCATGGTCAACATCCGGTCCAAAGTTCACATTCCATGACCCAATGATAGGGTTTGTGCGATCGTAGAATAGTTGTCAACGTTACATTTAAAACTGTTGTTAACGGCATTGATTCTAATCAAAACCAGTAGAAGGTTGCTTTACAAGTTTCTACGATGGTATTTCAAAATATTGGGAGAATTATAAAATTATGTAATTATCCCAGTAAGATGTGTTACCGAGTCATACGATAACCGGATATTGCTTTGCGTACAACGAAAACGAAGAAAAAAAAAAAAAAAATCGCGTCCTTTTAAGGAATTGTGTGCGTGACCGCAAAAAATACCTATTTTCCCGTTAATCTATCACGTAGTCTTTTAGTGGTCATCGCATTGCCTCTGAATTAGGAGAAATCCTACTTGGGCTGCCTTCTCTAAAAAGTGTCTCTACGGGGTAAAGAAATCTTACACATGCGCAGGCAAATCGCACCCGAAAAAGAAAAGCCCGGCTGAATCGATAACTGTAGATCAATTCGGCTGCACTTCATTACGCTTTGCGAGGGACTGCTCTATGCCGTTAATACTGCCACATTGTTGACAACCCTGTACATGATAAGCCAAAAGAGGAACTACTGCTGTAGGACGGTTGATTGTCCCTCTACGACGGAACCGAAACTTTTTTTAATGCGGTTGACTGATAAAAAGGTTGTACGCCTTTTTGCCCCCAGCAATTCTAAGACCCTTATCGTTGGCCCGGCGAGGCACACACAATCTTCCGATTAAGAAAAGAAATGTGTATTGTTTGGAAGTTCGGGTTATGGACGAAAGATTGAAATGATTCTCGCAGCTATCGGAAGTGCGCACCGGTGGCTCAGTTGGTTGAGCACCGGGATCCCACGCGGGAGGTCGTGAGTTCGACTCCGGTCGGACCAACACTCAGGGTCTTAAAAAACTGAGGAGAAAGTGCTGCCTTTGATCGTCCTTATCCGAGAACAACTAGAGTGTCTTACCATTTGCAGATGTCATTACAAAGGCAGCAGTTTCTCCTCAGATATTTAAAGACCCTGAATGTTTATCCGCCGGAGCCGAACTCACGACCTCCCGCATGGCAGCTCGGTGCTCAAACAACTGCAATGTTATAGGCTTTCTGAGAGGCATCACACTTTCCACGTAACTTAATAGACGATAAACAAACCTTGAAAGCCATAAACTTGTGATAAGGTTTTGGAGCCCACGCGTAAACTTCGATTTTGTTTTCCGTAGCAATTGCCAGAAACTTGATACGATGGAAATTTACTGTGAAAAGAGGAGAAGGTCAACGTAAAAAAATAATGTAACCATATTTTCTGTGCTGTTAAAAAAGTGAGGAATAATTCAAATGAACTTACCAACTTTGTAATGAACACACCCTTCCAGATCACCAACTGTTGTATAACCTCGTTGTCTCCGATTATGGTCGGCCTAAACAAATACGGATTCGTGTAAAAACGTACTACCTTTCCTGGGCAATATAGCATTAAAATATTCTGACATTCTTCGTTTGGCAATCTTCCAGTCTAACTGGCCTCAATGTTTCAAAAGGAGGGTAGCCTGGGAGCAAGCTCTCCAAAGCGAGGCGGTGGGCGGGAGGAGACCCCGCCTCTCTTTGGAGAGCTTGCTCGTCCCCACCTCGGTTTGGAGAGCTTGCTCGTAGGCTAAAATGGGGGATGCCATAATCAAATGGATAACTATCTATTCAGCGAAAAAGCCTTGCAACAATCAAGGCCAGCACCACAAAAACCTCCAAAAGGCTGAAAACTAATATTAAAACAACAACAAAAATACGGGAAAATCCAATTTTCCTTGATGAGGACTCCACAGCCTGAAGTGTTTGCCATTCGTAGCAAGCGGCTAGAAAAAGCCAACACTTTGTCTGAAGCAAAAATTAATCCTACTCTTCTCTCTTTTTCTTAAGGCATTGTATTCTTGTGGTGAAAACTCATCACCAACTGATGGTACAGATAACTAAAAGTCTTACCTCCTCTCCTTTGAGAATTTTTGCTTTAAGCCACGATAAATAATACACACGGAGTTTATTTTGTTTCCCTGAGGAAGAAAAAACGACTTTATGCATTTAAGAGCCCTTCGTGTATACTAAATACTTCCATCAAAAGTGTCTGCGAAGAAAAGGTCTCACCACTGATGGAAATAAGCACGTTTATTCCTTCGAGAACGTCTATTTGCTGAAATCTGCGCCGAGAAATTAGCTGAAAAACTAAATAAAAACAGAAAAACAACATTTGAGGAAGGCAGTGTGGTCCTGTGGTTATAGCGTTGGGTTTGCATGCGGTTGCCCTGCATGGGATCAAATCCCGTTGTAACCTCTGGTTTGGATTTGTTTCTGTTTGTCCCGGATTTGACTCTACCACGCTTTGTAAACAATAGCCGCCTGGCTGCCTCCTGCCTGTTGGGGTTCTTAATCATGTTTCTGTTGAATTGTTTCTTTCAGATTATTAAAAAAGTGGGGTGCCTGTGAAGTAGCCTGATAGCTAATTATAAGTGCACTTCCACCATAAAAAAAGCATTTATATATTTACATTTTTTTTACAACATTAAAACTGCATTGAAATGTGAGAAGAAATGTGCATGTAATATATTACTAAAACTGTCCCACCTTTTCCGTATCCACTGCGGTCCAATAAATATAACCCAGTCTCTGTACCGACAATAAGATTAACACCTATAGAAAAGAACAATGGAAAAATAGTTATATCTGAGTCTGAAAAATGGAAGACTTAAATCATAGTTAATAGAGGGGAACTGTTATGAAATGCGACAAATTTCTTTGTTGTATGTTTTTTTTTCTCTTTTTTGGCCTTGGCAGTGCACAAAACACAACAGTTGTTTACTCCGTACTGAGGAACTAACCAATAGAAACGTGTTGGTTACGTAATTCATGCATAGTGCATGAGCGCAAAACATAAGATTGTGCACACTTGTGGACTTTTCCAACCTACATCTTGGCATCTTTGTTGGCTCCTTTGATGTTTGCTAAGCTTCAAAACCAGTCCCCTCTATTAACTATGCTTAAATTTATACAGATTTCCTTTTACGAGCTTCTTAGAAAAATACAATTTGATAAACAAGAGAATCTGGGGATGCCTATAGCACTTAGCATAAAAAAATGTCAAATCTGAATTTGAAAATCTTCTGAAGCCTTCAGTCATGATTTTGATTCCCAGGTTGAGAATCACTGTTGTACAACTTCATGTATCACCAACATTTCACTCTACCATTTAATGTCATCATTCGCAAAGAAATGAAACTTGACAATATCAGCATCTGAGTGATTGAGTGGTAATGATGCAGCTCTGAAGAACCACATTGACACATTTCTGTGCTATGCTGGCCAAAAAAACACCAAGACATCAAGCGTTTTTGAGGTGACAAACATGTAACCATATACTGGAACCAAAACAAGCAACAGATTCAAAAGAAAACTGTCCCTGTTAACTAATAACATTATGCCCACAAAGGAATAAAAGGCCTTTTGGTGTTTTGGGGTGAGAATAGGGTCTCATTAGTTGATGTACACTGTAGATACTTAACCCCATAAAGCTCCACATAAGATTTCTGTACGGAATTTGTACTTGTATTTCCTGATCTGTGGCATCTGAATAAAACAAAAAGGGGAATTGCTTTAATCAGGGGTAATTATTAATATTTAAGTCAAAAAAATGAAATGCATGCAAACATACCCCCATGTCATCTAGACTGGCATTAGACGTTCTATCTGGTGCCAAATTCACTGACACCTCAGATGGTGCTTGCGATTGCCGTCCAAAGCCAAAGCTTCGTTGTTTGGAAAATTTCCTGTCTTTCTTGGAGTCTTGAGCAGCAGATGACGATGCAATCGAGTCATTTGATGATTTTCGTTCAACTTCAGTTTTCTTTAAAAAAAAGGAAATTAAGATCAATAAGCTTTTCATTTCTCCAAGGTTAAACAGTTTGTGAAAGTTTAACTGTTCATAGCCTGTGTATTCTTCACCAACCTTTATTTTCTGTGGCTGTGTGGGTAGAACATCGGGCAGATTGTTTGTCAAAGGGCGAGTAGGACAGTTTGATTCACCGATGCTGGCAGTTGATGCACTATCCTAAAAATAAACACATTTGATTGATTTTGCACCTCATTTCACGCATCAGCAAGCATTTCTAAAAGTGATGGAAAACAACTTCAACTTTCAACTTTCAACTTTATTTACTATTTGACAAAAGAAAAATACAAAATGGTCGCTTCCCGCAAATAGCATTGGCTAGTCGAGACGGGAAGCGACAGGAGAGAATAGGTTTACATTACAGCCTGTCAAATTTGGACAAAGTAGGAAGAAGATAATTGAAAAGTAGCCCTTAAAGTATTAACATTATGTTAAGTCTTTCCTAAATATGAAGGATGAAAAATGACCATTCAAGTAACAGATTTGTTTATAAATTGGAGATGTTAATGATAAAAAATAATACAGATAAGAACTTGACCCTTTTTAACTGAGAGTAAGATGTCTGGATTTTACTCTGTTTTATTCACAATTTTTGCATTTGCGTGCAAACCTGGACATATCTCTAATTAACGCCAGACAATTTTACTTGTCAATGGGGGGCATTTCAGGGAAAGGAAAGGAAAGGAACTTTATTTAAGTGTCTAGTCGTTCTAGCGCGGGAGCGCTAATTGGGGACACTGTAAACGGAAATGAACAATGAAAGTAAATCAAGTCAAATGTTGGTTTTTGAGGAGAGGGGAAAACCGGAGTACCCAGAGAAAACCTCTCAGTGCAGAGTAAAGAACCAACAAACTCAACCCACATATGACGGCGAGTCTGGGAATCGAACCCGAGCCACATTGGTGGGAGGCGAGTGCTCTCACCACTGCGCCATCCCTGAATGAATGGAAAGGGATGAATGGATTCAAGATAACATTATCCTAAAGGACTACAACTGAATTGACTGATTTCATTGTTTGAAAATCAAAACAGAAACAGAAGCACAACTTACTTCCGAGTCATTGTCATCTTCTTTTACAACCATTGTATTGTACTCGTCAGTGTCCTCCTCATGAGCTAACAAATAGAATTGATTGTAAAAACAAACAATAAATAACATTTACAAAAGTTAGGAAGAAAGTTCTGTGTGTGGCAACACACTCTGAATTTTCAACTTGCAATGACAACTTGTTGAACAAAACAAGGCTTGCCTCTACTTTCATTTAACACCGTCCATCTTGACAGCATGATATGACACAGTTCAACCTTTTTTTGTATGATAACTACGACTTATTATCCAACTGTATCAGTTATTGTACCAAAAATTCACGATACAAATACAAATATTCCATGATATTGTACAGTTAGTTATTTGAACACTTGGTTATTGTACAGTAGAGAACTGGTTTGACGAGTTTAGTTGCTGACGGTGCCCCACACGCACAAATCTGCCACACGTTCTCGGCTGTTTACAATTCATTTGCTAAAAATTTAGCGCAAGAAAAGTTGGATAATAAATAGCATATTAGATGTTTTGGTGTGTAGTATCGCTGAGTATTTCTACTAGTTGTTTGTATTTTTACTCACCCTAGCACACTCATCAAAATACAGCACAACTTGTAAAAATACTCAGCGATACCATGTAAACATGGACAAGTGCGCTTAGATGACCGCTCCCTACAGGGCTTTTCAGGATCAACTGGCTCAACGGGATTGGACTGAAAGCATGTGAAGGCGCCCACGGCTGCCGCCATACAATCCATGTGAGATCTCAGAGCACCGCAAACCCAGCCAGATGTAATTGACTGGGAGTCGATTTTGAGGAGGGAGGAAAACCGGAGTACCCGGAGAAAAACCCTCGGAGTCAGGTTAAGATCAACTGAAACTCAGCCCACATACGACCCGAGGCCAGAGTTGAACCCGGGTCACAGAGGTGGGAGGCACGATTGATGACAACTAAACCACCCTGACTCCCACAAGTGTTGAACTGGGAGTCACTGGCCCTAGGGACTCCTCTGTGCATTGCAGGCTTGCCTGATAGTTTAGGGCTGACTATGTTCTACTGATTCCACTGTCCAACAGCAAAGCAATAAAATGCCCCCCCCCCCCCCCCGGCACAATGTTGTGTTATTTTCTGTTGCCTATACGGCATTGATTAGGGGGGAGGGGAAGGGGAAAGGGTATTTTGTCGCCGAATGGAGTTGAATGTTTTTTGGTTTAGAAACTGACACTAGTTACAAGTATGATAAGCACTTGCAAAAATTTTGGGGGAAAAACAATTAACACTTTTGATTGCATTACAACTTGACACACACATCGTCAATGGAATCCATTCAAACATAACCTATGGTTAAAAGGGTCAACTTGACAGAACTGACCATCTCTGTGTGGCCTTAATGTAAGGTCGCCATCCACAGGCTCTTCCAAGGAAGCTGAACTGAAAAAGCAACCAAAGAAGGTACAGTTAAGCACAATACATTTGAGGGCCTGCCATGTATGGTAGTAAGGGAACTCCTTAAGTTACCTTACTTCAAGACAAAGGTACAACCTGAGTTCACGCTGATTTTGTTTCTTGTATCTCATCTTAGTGGAGCTCGATAAATAAAATTAATGAATAAAAAACAAAATGTTTGCTATGGATGACCATCAAACACGTAGACCATTAAAATGGATTACATGCTTGACCATTTGGGTGCAAATCTAGCTATCCATTTACACTAAAGTTGGCAATACACTATATTTTAAACAGATTTTAAAACATGAAAAATTATGCATCTCAAGAATATTAATTGCTGCAGCATTAAGGTAGAAATGAACAACTAATTTTATGCACATAAGTTTTTATGCAGAGGTCACTACAGTAAGCTTTTACTTACCGATGACGTGAATGGTTGGAGGCTGTGATGGTGTCATCTGTGTTCATTGTTACAAAGCTGTCAACACTTGTGTCCAGAAACACATCATTATCATAACCTCCAGATGCACCAACATACTGAGGAGGACCATGGCTCTGATTCATCTCCTATAAAGAAGAAAAGATACACTATAACTTTTAGAAGGAGAGAAATTGCAATGTAGTTACAGAATCAGGAGTCAACTGAAGTACTAGTTTATATTTTTTCTCAATGCACAAGTGGGCGGAATTCTGCGAATCCTGGAATCTGATTGGCTCTGGGAGTGGGTGGAATTTTTCCATCTTGCACGCCAACCTGGGCAGAATCCTAGCCCTGGTTGTGTGAGCTTGTATAATGACCTTACATTTTCATTTTTTGACACCGAATCTGTTTACATACAGAAGTAAGTGTTTCAAAACAGATTTTGAAATGTTCAGTCGCTTACTTCAATCACTATCAAGCACGGTGCGAGTCAACAATTTAAAAACTGTTTTCAGAGAGGAAGAGAGATCCGCCTCGGGCAGCATTTTCAAGACCTTGGTCACAGTTCTTCGCTATACGGACCTCCCACCTGGCAAATAACGTGTATCTGTATACATTCTGGGTAATGGTAAAGGTAAAGGTACACTTTATTTAATGTTGGTAATTCCTTTACCCTCTAGAGGGTATTCTCCCAGGAAGCCAACCGTGCGCTCATTTTATCCCCCTCTTTCCATCATTGCTCTGTTTTAAGGGTATTTAAAGCTACTGCTTAAGCTACACTGAAAGGAAAGAAGTCAGTACAAGGATGTGAGATATGGGGATCGAACGCAGGACCTCTTGCACCAAGGCTGTGCACTAACCGACTAGGCCACCCCTGCTGCACCCCTGCTTCTCTTGAGTATAAAGCTGGGTTCCCACTTGTGCGAGAGGCAAAAGCATAGAAAATCATGTGGGACTTCTTTTTTCAAAGGCTTATTTATAGGAGTCTCATAATTTAATTAGCTTTTAAGATTTTTATTCTTTTCTCTCAAATTGTTATGTACGTATTTTTAACTTTCTTAACTTTTCATAATTGTAATGCGCATTTGATCAAATTTTTGTTAATTTGCGCAATATAAGTGAATAAATTATTAAATTATGATATGACCTGAAATAAGCAGATGCATAACTGCCAAAGAAAGACTTTTTTCATTTCTCTGTACAAATTTCACCCTTCCGCTTTTCATCACAACTTGGAAGAGGTGTGATGTAAGTATAACCAGGATGATAAATAAGTAACAATGGTTCACTACTTTGAAGCAGTTGTCTAACATCCCTTTGAATTTATGGCCCATGCTAAATCTCAATATCTTCAGCAAGTTTCAAAAGTGGGTGCCTCTGAGCAGAGGTTTGTGTCAGTGGTTCGGTTAACCACTCAAATGGAATAACAGCAATTTTTGTCACATGTCACATGTCCAGGTTAATTGTCAAATGTTTTACAGAAGGTCACCACAAACAAGACAAAAATGACAGAGTTTCGTCTTCTCTTAGGGGGCATTCAACAATATTATTATAATATTGTTAAATTTATTCAAAAAGGCAAAAGAAATTTCCTATAGGTAATAGATTTGTCTACAAAAAGGAAAACTGCAATCTGTATTCCATGTTACCATAATCTGCCAGTTATGGCTAAGGCCACTTGCCAAGTGTTTTGCTTGTCGTGACCAGCAATGTTAGGTCGGCAAAGTAAAGTGGTATTCATATTTGAGAGGTTAATACAAGACAAGACATGACAACACAAAAGCATGAAGATTAGAATGCAGAGGTGATGACCATTACTTACTGAGCTACTTCCACTACTGCTCTTCCTCGGTGGATAATTATTACCTGAAGAAAGAAGGAAAGAGGATAATGAAGAACGATCCAAAGCATCAATCACTATAACTTATCCTCAAAAAAAAAATAGAGGTTTTCAGGCTATCACTGTTGTCTTGATGTTGCTGTCACCACTATCGCCACCCTAGTTGTCATCAACATCATCATCATCACCATCATCATAGTCTTTGTCTTGATTTAAGAGCTGCCTAATGTCAGATAATTTTAACCAGATGATTTCTTCTCTGTGTATAAATTTCCTATTCTCACTGTCAACAGGATCATCATTAACCCATACACTGTTAAGAGTCTACATGTCATTGGGGACCAAGTCAGGGATGAACAGGTTAATATCAAAATTTACAAGGTTATCAGTGCCATAGTTCCTTTCCAAGATCACCTGAACTCTATTTTCTTATTATTATCACTCCAGATACTTGCTTCACTGCTCAAAACAGTTTTGGATGCTTCTTTACCTCGCCCAAAGGTTCCTCCTTGCATCAGAGTAAGGTTTCTTCTCAGCGTTGACTGCACATTAACAATGCTAAGGATAACAGCAACAAAAGAGATGATTGGTAAGATGACAGTTGCTTGGTTGAGTCTCATTAAAGAGCTTCTTACCCCATTTCCTCAGCAATCATTCCCGCTAACAACTGCTCATCTTCTTCCTCACTACCAGAATACTGAAATTCTTCTTCATGTTCAGGAGGAGGAGCTAAAAACAAAGTAACCATCTCTTGATGAATGTTCTAAAAAGGGGGAGACAGCACCTCGCAACTTTTTCAGGTTTGATGCCCTATTAACATATTAACACTACAGTAACAGCAAAAAGGGACTTTAAATGTGGCTAAATGAAATTTAGGCAAAGTTAAAATCGAGCAATGCTGGTCAGCAGTTTTATGCAGTAGGGTATTAGGGGTGCCCCTTGTGTTGGTGCAGGGGCCCACATGCTCAAAGTTACAGTTTCTTGCCGCTCTATTCTTGTCTACTCAATTGTTGGATGCGACTCGTAAACTGTGCTTCCACCCACCTCCCCCCTTGGTAAGTATTCCACTGACTGCTTCATCACGGTGACAGTTGCCAGGTGGTGGACTATGGTAGGATTACTGTGGCTACAACCCAGTTGTGTCTGGACATGCGTGTCCGGCACAACCCTTGCAGGCACCTAATCCCAAGCTCATCTTGCTGATGAGTTTAACAACTGCACTTACCTTTCTTCTTTTTCATCCTGTCAATAAAATCCTTTAACTCTATCCTTATTTTTCTTTCATGGGACCGTGCATCCCGAATAAACTCATGCTGCAAATCAATAACAAACCACAAGGGAAACATCATTAGTTTTAGTATCTAAGCTGCAAATGTAACTAAAATTAATGAATCCTAACCAAGGCTGCTGCCTAAGAAAATTGTCCAGGAGCCCTTCGGGCTTCCAACATTAAAAGTTAGTAGCCCGAGTCATTTTTTCAAGAGCCCAGAATTAATTAATTCCAGCTGGGATCACATTTACAAGAGAGTGAGGATGAATCAAGTAAGGTGCCCGTTTGGGCTACTTGTTCAGAAATTTGGTCGCCTGCGCCCGCAAATAAGGCGCCACAGGTGATCGGGCGACCGTTAGGCAGCAACCTTGCTAACAGTTGATAAGAATGAAATTAAACCAATTTTTAGCAAACCTGCAAAAGTTGATCAGCCGTAGGTCTCTGATGATAATCTCTAATCAAGCAGGTGTTGACAAAGTTGTGGAATTTCTTGGACCAGGCTTTTTTTGACTTTAGTTTAGGTGGTTCACTCCGTGGAATGAGAAACAAGGCTCTCATTGGATGCATATCGCACAAAGCTGTGGAGTGGAACAAAAGAAATTAATGACTTAGCTAACAAATTATAGAAGATCCAATTACCTACAGCCACTTGACATTTTAAAGGGGTCTGATCTGCCTTCAATGCCAAGAGGTTTTCAGCTAAAAGTAAAAAAGTCCTTGCTTTCCTAAAACACTAATAGAGGTATCAGTGATTAATTTTCAAGTGAACACTTTAAAATTTAAATTTACTCACGTGGTTGTGTTTCTGCCATCTCAATTGATGTGATTCCGATGGACCACATGTCACACTAAAACAACACACCAGGAGGAGAACTACAAGTAAGTGCTATAGTTGCCATTTTCAACATTTACAGTGAATCTTGAAAGTAAAATATTACCAAATACCAGTTCATGTCAAATGCAATGACCGGGGAATGGGAAGCAACTGTCAATCTTACCCTGTTATCATAAGTTGCATCAGGCTGTTCGTCACAAGCTATAACCTCTGGAGCCATCCTGCAAAAAAGGGGTTTGCATAAAATATTATTCAAAGGTAAGGAACATAATTTTTTATTGCTACATGTTATTGTGTGAAAATGATGATGATCATCATCCTTGTCATCTTCTTCACCATTGTCATCCTCAATATTCATTCTCATAATCATCAACACCAACAAACGTCCTACAACTACATCTGCAAGGAAGACTTAAAGGCCTATTACCACCAATGATGCAACATGATCGTCTGTAATTAGAGCATGTTAGAAAAGCATTGACAATGTGTGCAACTTCGAGTATGAGTTCTGGGGGTGTGCATAGAACAGACTGGAACTCGTACTGTCTTCTCACCTAAATACGTAGGTAGAGCATGACTTCGAGAACAAGTACAACTTGTACTTGATCTAGTACTTGCACTCGTTGCCAATGCTACTAATCTCTATTGTTTTGAAAATGGCATTATTGTTGAACAGCGTATTCTGATTGCCAATTTCTGTAATTTTGTGATACATGAAATTCATGCATGGCTTGCAATGTATTCAGGGTGGAAACGGGCCTTTAAAATTACATTGACTGAAACAAGCCATCTCGACAGCCAGAAAATACAAGAAATGAGACCTAAAAGTGTTTTGCAATCATGACTACATAGTGCAAGACATTTGAATGAAGAATTTCCTCACCAATAAGGAGTTCCAATAAATGTGTTCCTTCTCCCAATGGTTCTATCCAGCTGGGCACTGACACCAAAGTCAACTGAATTAACAAAAATCAAATCCTCAAGTTTGACAAAAATGCAAGAAAATATCTATTTTTACACTGACAAGATCAGAGGAAAGGAATTAATTGTCAACTTAAGATCAGTAAATTTGGGTCTCAGTTACCTTAATTAAAAGATAAAAAATCATTGGTTCCCCACCTGACCAAACTCAAGGTAGCATATAAATAGGTTTATTAACTGAGTTGATGTGGTAAATTTGACCACCATAAACTTAAGAAATTTGAAAGCTGCTGTTTTAAGTTTTAGCCCTCATCAGAGCGAATTGCCAAGGACTAATGCTTGAATGTCAGCTTTCAAAATTCCTTTATAAATGGACTGGTCACTTTACCATATCAACTCAGTTAATAAACCCATTTCTCTGTTTCCCTTCTCCACTGAGGCCGCACAGCAGTTTTTTTAGGAACTCAACCCCTTTATCAAGATAGCAAAGCTTGAATAAAAAACATGATTTTGAAACACATTTACAGCAAATAGCAGGGTTTTCAATAAGAATTTTAGTAGTTGGGGTTAGATTTAAATTTGGACCTCTTAGAATGCATTTCCTACATTCTGGAGCATGAATAAGGGTATTTGAACACAACACTAATATCATTACAATGTAAATTCTGGCTCTTTTATTATAAGAGAGAGAGTTCATAAATACTCTAAATGTTTAAAATTCATTTGCTAGCAAGACATACTTTGGGTTTTGAAAAGATGCTAAAATCGCATGACATAGACCCCTTTGAACAAGGCTCCTTTGCATTCTGTACAGCTGCGTGCAATGTATTTTATCTGCCATGACCGAAAAGACCTTTTGCGAATGTCCCTTCAAATGTAGTTAGCAAATCAGGCAGCTTACACCAAGTACTGGACCGCTGTGTAAAAAATATTTGCTTGATCTTTGACATGGACAGGGAAACAAAAATCGCCTCTGAAATTACCCAGAATTCAGGCATCTCTTTTGTTTTTCATGAACAAAACTTTCCCGATCCAAGGTTCGTGTTCTATGCGACTGCTTCTCATGTTATTCACGAAATTTGGAGTAATTCCTAAGGAAAAGTAGGCGGCAAGTTCACAGGCGAATTTCGTTGGCCGTCAGCTCTTATTGAAAACCCTGAATAGCACAAGGAACTGTCCTTACCTAACTTGACCTCTGCACTGTCTGTTAACAGCACATTTTGCCCTTTGATATCTCTGTGTATAACATGATTTTGATGAAGATGACTCACGCCCTTCAGAAGAAGAAAATCAATCAAAATGCCAGGATTATACATGTATATCATAGGCACACACTAATTCAACATGGAATATTCCAGGACTTACATTTAACACTTCATGACAAATATAGGAAATCCACTCTTCTTTCAATGCTTTTCCTTTTGAAGCTACAGATAAAGATAGCATACAAGAACCATGAGCAAGTTACATGTATCCCTCAAAATTTATTCCACCAACATCATCTAAAGAAAAGGCAGGCCTCTTTTGTAAACAGATGAAACATTGACTAATAAGGAAAACTTTTGAGCTACATAACTGTGTGGTTTGCGTCATAGGAATGGATTCTATACCTAAAAATATGGATTCAAAAATAATAGCCCAGGCAAACTAATTTCATAAGCACCTTTAACCAGGTCTGTTATAGAGCCTGCCCCACAGAATTCCATTACAAGCTGTAACAAGAAAAGGAAAAGTCTCAGAAAAAAATGTAACCAGGAGCTATTCTAAACTTAAACTGATCCAAGAGAACAAAATTAATCATTAATTTTATTATTATTGATCGTATTGTATTTCATGAACAGGCCCATATGACCACATGATACAAGTTTCTTGGTTGCATATATAAAGGCAATCAAACAAGACTTGAGCATGACTGAAATGTGTTATGATAGTCACTGGTTTACGACATCTGATATATGTACATTCATTAATTTTACAACCCTGTTCCATAAAAAGTCTTGTGAAGCAACCTTTGCACTACAATGACATTCCTAACACCTATAGAAGCTAGCAGCTGCACAAACAACTACAGGTGTTTGTCCACTGTCTAATTACCTTTGCTTTGACTTTTGCCACCAACTGGCAACAACTTTTCTTTTGCATTCTTAGTATGTTATCATGTTTCAAATGACTGACTGAAAGTAATTGTCCCAGACATCCCACATCTAAGCTATTCAAGAAAACCAAGAATACACAGTGCTTCATCACCACACATACCCACAGCTGGTCTTCCTGTCCTGGAATCCCCTTCTTCACAAAAGCTCCATAATATGTGGCAATGTTACGATGATGGGAGAACTAAAACACAAATCACAGCCTGGGGTTAAGCATCCCTATGGAAAGTAAAGCTTGCAGGAATCAACGCAACTTATTATAAATTTCATGTCAATTTCCTGTCAGTTTCCTGTAAAAAGGTAGTCAGATGTTTTCTCATTTGCATTTCCATGTGCTTACCTTTCTAAGAACATTTATTTCTAACTTAATTTCTTCCTCCTCATCCTGAAAAGCAAGCACAGAATTTCACCTGGTTAAACTGTTATATTACAGTGTGTAAGCCAATCTAAAAAATATATTAACGATCATAAAATGACTGCAAGGAAAAAAATTTTTTTTTCTGCATTAAATCATTCCTATCACTACATAAAATGGAAGACTGGATTTTAAAATTCAAGCAAATACATGTTGATTCCTGTTTTGTGCCTAAAAATTCATGATACATTGGGTACTGGGGCACCAGAAGCACTTTGTACACAAAAGTTTGAATCGATGGAAACTGAAAAAAAAAGAAGCAGATCTTACTACCATTTGCGTCCATCCTTGAAGCGTGACGAATTTTCCGCGAAGTTTTACTTTTCAAATGTTAATGGTTTGTCTGGTTATGTATCGCTTTTGACCAATGAAACGTTGGCCGTTATGTTGTGAAATTGACAACGTTTTTGACGGCATACCAGCATGTTTTGTTCACGTGCTCTCAAAGTTTTCAGGATGGATGCAAATGCATGGTAGTGTTTCCAGCACTTGATTGTTCACAAATTGTTCTGGTGGGTACAAAACACAAGAGAACAAGTGCCATCATAAACTTGGAGAAAAAGAGAAAAACCCTGAATTAATCAACTCTTTTTAAAATAATTCAAAGCACAATAAATAAATAACTAACTTCAGTAACATCCATTATCTTAATGGCTGCAAGCTGCCCTGTCCTCTTATGGCGACCCTATAATTTATCATTGTCAAACAACAAAATAATAATTATTAGTGAAATCACCTTTTATACTAATATCATTGGCAAGCCGTTATTTAAATAATTAAATAATCTCAAGGGAAAAATTATAAGAGACAATAATCGCATTTTGTTCAAGGCCAGTAGTTACCCTTAGGGTTAAGGTTAGGATAAAATAACTCTTTTATTTCCTCGCTTTCTGGCAAAACTGCACGAGCAGAACTTAAGTTCTTCCATTGCAGAAAATCAATTTATTCTACTTGAATAATTTAAAAGCATTTGTTTGGATCAAAAGGCAAAATTTGAAAAATGTTGAAATTTGATTAGTTGGCTATAACTGTATGCTATGCGCATTAGGAAAATGCACAAAATTTAGTCAACATTCGCACGCTTTGATATCATTAGAATTTGCTGCATAAAACTCAATAGATTCCTTGCATATGTTTGGATAGACATATTGTAACAATACACTCTCCAGATTTTTTGATTCTTGAGGGATTAAATGTGAAAAGGTGAACTTTACCCTACCCGTGCGATGGGAAAAAAACCTTGAAAATGAAAGAAGTGCACAGAAAACAAGCCCAAAATTGTGCTACGGGATTACGTTCTTCGTAAACACCTATTTTAAAAAACACTGTACCTTGTGAACTTGACCGTAAGTGCCATTTCCAACCACTTCTACCAAGTCAAAAATCCCCGCTGGATCCTGTTAACGAGACACACCAGACAAGGTATTTCCAAATAGTTTACACAACGAGATATGGCAAATGATAAGACATGGACAAAGGCACAGTACGTAGACTTAACGATCCCTAGGGAATTACGACCAACCATGGACACTGACAAAAATAAACACAAAGCGACATCAGCAAGGTTCAACCGAGTAAATTACTGGTTTTATTAATTTCATGGAACACTTTGTTCAGTAATTTCCATAGCACGATACTTAATGAGGCTTGGACTGTGTAAAAATCTTCAACGACAGCTTACTTTTAAGCTGAAAAGTACACAAAGAAAAAGTAGGATCGAAGCGTACAAGTCCAACAGTTTTTGACACCCTGGGAAACGACATCGAAAAGTTAGATTTCGCTCACCTTGAGAGAGGCTAAATCAATATCATCCAGTCCGTACGCCATTTTAATTTCCACAGGCAAAGATTGACAAGGGTGTTCAATACATCGGCAGCCCACCACCTAAGAAATATCACTGACGTAGCTCACGCAAAATTTTATACGGGAAACTTGTCACATCCGATGGACGCCGCTGGAGGATCGGGGTATGCCTTGACTTAGTTCAACTCTTTTGGCCTCTTGAAACACACATCCAGTATCTCTGGAAAGTAGAGTTTTGCAAAACAAATCAACACTCTTATGACCTGTAAGCTGTATGTGGTGTGTAGAAAAATGTTGAAAGACACAAACAGACTGAGCAGCCATACTAATAAACAAAGCAGGAGGAGGGGCTTGGGACGGGTCACATGACTTCATGGTGTGCAGCGAAGCAGGTACTTCATGTATCCCTTATTATAGGGTATACTAGGGTGTATGTGTACTGGGTCGTGTACAGGTGTGTTTTAATATTTGTCTAAATTTCTTAAAAAATAATCTTAATGCATAATAATAAGGGATACAGCAATCAAATGCCGCTGACAGCAGTTTTCTGTAGTCCATGGATCCTAATATTTATGAAAAAGATGCCCCAAAGGACTGCTCATAAAGTACTGGACAGAGTGGGCGAGGAAAAAAGGTGGGGTGGGGGGGCATCATTTTGTGCCTGGAAAAATGGTGGGTCAAGGAAAATCATGCTATACATTGGGGGTGGGTTTTGAAAAATTATGTATCAAATTTATTGTAGACAGTTATACATACACATGCATGGCTACATACAATACAGTCATTATTGTTAAGACATTTTCTCAAAATCATGGCAAAAATAGCAACATTGATGCAAATTCAGAAAGTCTAAAATTTTTCATATGGTCTGTATTAAAAGTGAAATTATCATAAGTATCTATGTCAAAGTCTGTGATTTTCTATGTGATGGCCTTCAAAATGCACAAAATGCAGTCTACCGCAATCTATTTTTCAAAATAATTTCCTGGGGAAGCATGCCCCCCCCTCCCCCTCTGGACCCCTCTATAATCTCAGACTTTGTCAAGGAGGGCCCTCGGCACTCAGGTGCACTTCTCCAACACAAAAACCTGTCCAGATCTGGATCACAATGCATGAGTGCTTAAAGTAAGGTTAATATTTAACAATTATTATTCTACAAGGGCGATATGAAGTGATAGCAGAAACCCACAAGGGTTCAAACGTGTAATGCGCGTTCACAGCTTCTGAATATTCAGTGCGAACTGATTGGTTGAATGTTTCAGTGCAAAGTACCATATTTGGAAACCCCTCACTCTTGTTGTTCCAAATATGGTACTTAGCAAATTGAATATTCAGAAGCTTGTTTCCCAACACACAAGGGGCTGTTACACCTTTCAACCCTTATGGGTTTCTGGTGATAGATTATAACCAACGAGGCAGACAGCGCCAAGTTGGTTATAATCATTTTATATCCAGCAAGCCCAAGTAGAATAATTATTGTTTTATCAACCCATTGACTCCCAAGGGTTCCCCATTGACGAGTAAAATACTCTGGCGTTAGACAGAGTAAAATACTAAGTCTGGCCGGTTTAGGTCGGTTTGGACGTCAAAGGGTTTAAAACCCCATGGTGTTCCCGGGGATAGTATTGTCGACTAAAACGGCTTTGTTGGCCATTTTTTCTCAGAGCTGCAAAAATGTTCTCAGCTCGCTTTATTGCTGACATGTTCCTTACCCACATTATTAACTGATGGCCTGTATCCAGCAAGCCAATGAAAAAGCTGAAGTTCAGTTCTTAACTAATTAACATAACCTGGAGTTTCAAGGATTATGAAGGGGGTAGGCCACTACTTTTTGTGCTTCGATTCAAGAGTGGGCTAAATTTTTTAAATTTTTGTTTCATTGGGACGAGTGGGCCACCAAAAATTGTGTCTTTTCTAATTCGATTCTTCCCTCCCATCCCCTCCGGTACTTACGACCAGTCCCAAAAGTGACAACCTCCTATTTCCTCAGTCAGTGCTCTCACATGCTCAAGGTCAAACATGTATAAAAAAGGAGTTTCCCCAAAAGAACCCCACGCCAGGAGTACAGCCATAATGTTGGGTTAACAAGAAGTGTTTCCAGCCAGGCTTGAAATGGCAACCTACTTCAGATTAGGCAAATGCAATAACCACTGCACCACAGAAGCCTTCTCTTAGAATTCCCTAAGACACCTGCAGGGCTGGGGAGGCTTGTCCTCTATAAATGGGCGCATAGTTTTTAAGTGTATGTAGAGGTTAACCTATGAACTCCTGAACTGTACCTCAATGACAAGTAAAATTGTCTGGCGTTGGAGTAAAATCTATTTAGTCTCACTCCCTGGAGTCACTGTGTTCACAAGTCAGAAATGGCCAACAAATTCACAATAGAGACATTATCAACCCGTGATAAAGCCATCATGAGAGAGGGTTTGCTCACGCTTTTGAACTCCAACTCAACTGATTTAATGATCTTTCCCTATTATCTCTCCCTTCCCCATGTTCCCCCTTCATTTCTTTCCAAGAAACTTTCTTAATGAACCAGAAAAATGTTTCAAAGGAAATGTTGTGCTCCACGTTCAGCATCGTTTGCCAACCTATGCCATATTGTTAGCAGGTCTGCCCTGTTAAAGGCCCAATCGTCAAAGTTGTTCAGGGAAAATAACACTCAAAAAATTCAGACAGTCACGGAGACTCAGAACTCTGGATCATTGTAATGGTCAAAATTTATTGGCTTCTGACATCAAATACAAATAACTTGACTGCCTTGGCAGCGAACTCTTTCTCCGAAGGATAACCTATATAAACAGGATGAACATGACTAACTAGAATAAGTTAAAAGGTTAAACTGACTGCACAGACCAGTTGAGGCATCCAACCTTGAACACAATTTCTTTATCAGGAAAACAAGCAAGGTAGAAGCTATGTATTTTAAAAAAGGGCTTATTTTGCTTTCAATATGTTACCATTGAAGAAACTGGCAATAACTTAGAGACTGAAGCTACTGTGTCACGCAATGCTAACCTTGTATCACAAAATCTTCAGTTAATAACAGAAAGGTGTCATCCTGAGTAAAAATCATAAAACAAAATAAAATTCTCTATGGCTGAGGAATGAAATGTGCCTCTACCTTGCAAGTCATCAATTTGAATTAGTGATAATAAGTGGACAGTTAATTTTTATTTGTTCAGGCAAATAGTAAGTTTTGCAACAGCTACGTAACATGGCCTTGTCAAGGAAACTCCAATTCTGCTCAAACATTTGTCGTTGGGCAAAATAAATACTCTAGATATAGTAACTATGACTTTCTATATAATTACAAATGATAACTTTGTAGACACGTTTTTTTCCAACTAAGTTTCCCATACAGAGGAAGTGACCAAATGAGTACAAAAATTGGATCAATCTTTTATTCATTTCATTCAAGTTTTTTTCTCAACTTGATATAAAACTTATTCACACTATGTAAAAAAGGAATATTCTTGACTTTCCCCAAGACCTTGCCAAAATTAGCACAAAATCATCACAACTAAAGAATTTACTGTACTCATACAGCAAAGGAAATGGAATTTTCTTGAAGATACTTATATGATTTAAAATCCTCCTTATCGGTCTGAGACAAGAACATTATCTCCATTGACAATAATTGTTTTGGAAAATAATAAATACTTTGGCAACATAACTTTTATAGCTTTAGCACAGGGGTTGCACTTGCAAAACTACAACCCATTCTTTTATCATGATAGCAAAAGCTCAGGAACTTAAACTTTGATACTACAGGACATAATACAAGAATAGTTATTATGTCAAAGTCAACACTTACAAACTTGAGTCTTTAAATATTGCCCCCCTATTATCTAATACCATGTCAGAGTGTATATTCTCCTTACTGTTTCTTATTTCTTTTGGGATCAGTTGGGAGAATCCAAATGATCATTAATATTATTCTACTGTGTTCCCACTTGCTGAGCATCCTTTAAGAGAAATAAGCTGATCTCTTTCTAGTCTCAAAATGAAGCTGACGTCGAGTAGTCAGCATGTTGTCTTCAAAACTACTGCAAATCGAGTCCTCCATTGAGAATACCATGAACTATCAGGAGGACTTAATATTTCTCTTTATACCATCAGAAGTTTGTACAATGCAAGAATTTGTTTGCATGTCAGGTACAAACTCCTCTATCTACAAAATTAAAATTAGTACTTAAGCTTTTATTTCACTTTGTGTCCAAATAAGATGCCTCAAGTCAGACGACGGAGTACCAATAACTAGTTCAAAATTTACACTCTGTTCAACAAAATCCACTCTGAGTATGTGCTATAAATATTCTATGAAACAAGTGCTACCAACAAGTGGCACTTATCAAGTACAGGAACATCCAGGCTATTAAAATTCCCTCCAGACTTTCGGCTTACAGTAATTTAATAATTTGCAAAAAAACTAGACTTTCAGATTTTATCCAAGAAACCAAAGTTCTTTAACGAAAGCATACACCCTGATAAGTTCTTTTTTAAGCATACATTGTAAATACATGAAGGGCTATTTTCTAATGCAACTTGAGATCTAAGATGATGGTTATCGTAAAACAGTTCACAATCATAAAAGTGGATTTGTTAAACCTCTTGTAAGTCAGTGGAAATTAGGAAAAAACACTTCATTTTGATGAATAAAGTCTGAAAGGATAGCCCAACTCAAACCACCATTAATAGCTCATGGTAGTTGAATGCAACAGCATTTGGACCTTGAAACTCAGATACTTACTAACACAAACTTATTTATTTTGCTCAGAAATGAAGTTCTTGCATTCAACTTTAAACTGCCAAGTTTCAAAATAATGTTGCAAAAGGTTTTGGGTTCTTAGTTGTGTGGTTCTTATTGCACACCATTGTCTGTGATCTTGGCAATTAACCTATTGTACTTGAGAAATATTGTGACTGAGAACAAGAACAATTTCAGAATGTCTTGGCTTCAGCCAGCTGCAAATTCAAATGACAAGTCAGAACCCTTTTAAGATTTCTTGCTCAAGGCAAGTCAATGATTGTCAGTTAAAACTGCAAAAACACCCATGGTGGGATTTAAAGAATTCCTGAAAATCAGTCGGTATAAGGAAATGATGATGCTTTGCTGTCAAGACCCCAAGTTCCTTCACCTCGCCTCGCCCATGTTCCTTTTTCTTTCAAACAACCAGGCAACTCTCCACTGCAAAGCCACTGTGTTACAATGGTCACTCTTCACTCTTTCACAACAACAATCCTCCTTCAGAACTTTTCATGAGATGCCATATTTGATGCCAGGTGTATCGCCAATGCAACATTTCCAATTTAAACATGTTTCATCAAAGACAGAAAAAAATGGTTAACTTCTGTAACAGTAACCAAATAAAGAAAACCAACAACTTTAAGGTGGCAGCTTGATGCTCTTTAGTTCCACCAATCCTGAGCTCCTGCATTGCTGGCAAACCGGTTCTGATTCCAGTATGCCACATTCCCATACCCTCCATAGTGGGGTCCACCACCTCCACCTCCACCTCCACCTCCACCTCCACGGTGATGTGGCTGCTGCCTGTAATCACGGGAGCCAAACCCGCCAGCTGAGTGCCTGCTAAAAGAACAGAACTTTTTCTGTCAATTACCATGGGGAAAAAAAGCAAGGATTTTCAGATGCTACAGTACAGCTAAAAAATAATGAATGCACAAGAACTTATTTTTGCGTCTGCAAGCCAGCAACTTCTTGCGGCTCCTTGCACCACAATCCTACTAGCCGCAAGAACTTCTTTGCGGTTGTAAGTTGACACCGCAAGACCTTCTTTCTGTTAAGAAATCTGCACTGCAACAACTTCTTTGCAGAAACATCTTAGAAAGAAGGTGATGTACAACACTCGCAAGAAGACAACACTTTCAGGGCAATGCAGGGTAATAAAGTGGGGTCTATGTTTGCGATGGTCACGACAGTGGGAGTTATAAGAATCATATGTAAACAAACGTCGCAATGATATGGCGATTTTTTACAATGCTTGGACAAAGACTCGTCGCATGTTAGCAATTAGAATAAATATCAGACAAAACCCACTCAAGTTCCCACTATTATTGTCTCTTGACTCTTTAACAGAGACGTGCAGTAAGATGTGACTGGTGCAATAATTATTCTCATGCACAAAAAATTGATGTACACTACACTGTACACTGTTCTGAACAACAGGAACTTAACACTGCACATTACTGAACAACCCATGGGGCACAGTCCAATACCACCATTTGGCAGCCATTCTAATTTTTAGGTAGAAATGAAATTGTTTGCAAACTGAAAACTTGGAACACTGTACACAATGCCATAAGTAATAACTAAAGGCATATTGCAAATGGCATAGGACACCTTTCAAACAACTTGCCAAGTGTCTGCCATATTGGACTTAAAAGCATCTTTGGTGCTGGTCAATTGGGTGATTTTGTTCCCAGTTTTTTTAACTTTGTGGTTTTTGTACTAAATGTTATCACTAGGAAATATTGCTTTGTTTTGTAAATATTGAAAGCTGACCATGCGATGAAGCATCAAGCTGGGTGGGAAAAAGTTCACTGGGACTTGACTGTCAGACTACGGGAATTAAAATAAAGCTCAAAACTCAAGCCTCTTTAGCTTGCAGGATCTATGTGTTGATAACCTATTTTAGTATAAATACACAGGTGATTATACAAAATCGTGCTCTCTCATTGGCTCGCTATCTCGGATTATCAGCCGATAATCACCTAGACGGACAAAATGGCTGCCAGTAGTCGTTTTGCTGCTGTAAGTGAAGATAATTTCGCGTTAAATGTTTTTTTTCTCTTTTTTGAAATAATCACCTGTGTATTTATACTAAAACAATTATTCGCCTCAGGCTCAGTGATTATCGGTGAATATTCACCGATAATCACTTCACCTTCGGCGAATAATTGTTAAGTATTTCTAGGTTGTCTCTATTATTCTTTATTCATTGCTTTTCATTTTTTTCGTGTAAATATTGTCTATTTCTGTGGGAGTTAAGAAAAAAAAATTGAATTGAATTGAACCTACCTGACACAATTAAAGGATGTTTCACCCCAATTCTTTATTATTATATGTAACAATAATTATTGCAAGTAATAATACAAATAACAATATCACATTAGAAACCAAGAGTAATGTCTTACCTCCTTGAGCGGTTCCTTCCAGAATTCTGGTGGCTCTCATAAGCAAGAGACTCCAACCAGCTGGGCACTTCCTGACGAGTGTCATTCAGCAGTTCCACAAGATCTTTGGCAACATTGCGATTCTTGTCATTGAAAAATGAAGTAGCAAGACCTGTAATAATGAGCAAAACAACTTCAAAAAATGTGAGAAAATGGTGGTTTGCCACACCCATGAGAGATCGCATACATCACAAGTCTTGAAACTCTAATTTACGTGCTACTATGACCAAAAAAACAATTCTTTTTCTTTGGATTTCAGAATTATGTTAACTGAACACCAAGAGAACCAAGTTTAAAGTCCTGATTTCAAAAAGACAACTGTTTATTTTAACTGGAAATTTCTTATTTAGTGGTCTGCCATTGCTAACATTAAAATCTTGAGACAGCTGGGTCGAGGAGAAAATGACGTCAAAGACTCAATAGTTTAAGAATGCAATGTGTAGGTACGCGACTAAACTAATATGCAGCTTGGGAGTTCCAGGCTTTCAGATTTTTAAACTTGTGTTTTGCATATATAATAAGTTGTGTTTACACGTAAAATTTTAAGCTAGTGAGTAAATGTCGTCACTTTTCCCTAGATCCACCCCTCTGAGATCCAATTGGTTAGTTTTGAACGTGAGTAATGGCGGACCGTGAAATCCAAAACTTACACTCGAACAGCTTTTGGATAAAAATCAAAGCTCAAAATTTTGCCAGTCAGTTGTTACGCGAACACGCTTTCAAAACCTAAATAAAAAAAGGACATTCTTTTTTGATCATAGTAGCACTCATGTGTGAATGTCAACTTCCATTTGATTAGTACTGTGCTTTACTTGCTGATAAAAATGAAGGAAAAAAGAACTGAAGGAGTAAAAATAATGTCAAATAAGCCAATCGTTAAAGAGATGGGGTTTGTCACCATTTAACTTACCAGTGTGTCCCACACGTCCTGTACGTCCAATACGGTGAACATACTCTTCAATATCAGTGGGCATATCAAAGTTAACCACATGACGCACATTAGGAATGTCTAGACCGCGAGCAGCAACCTGCATTGAACAAAAAACAATTGCACAGGTGACAACTATAGCAGCTAGATCAAAGATGGAGACTGCTCCCACGCCTGGCAAATCCTGGTAATGCAGTCAGGGAAAGACAGGCATCCATCACACTGATCAACAGTGAAAAGAAAGGGAAGACAGCAAAACACCTGTACACTAAAAATACACTTTCCGCTCCAACAAACAGACATTCCAGGGGTACCACCCTTTGAGAACGCTTTGGCTCAAGTATTCAAAACTGCAGACCACAAGAAGTTCACAGCTTTTCCGTTGATAACTAGAGTACATTGAATCACACTGAACTGCACGAGAAATGCTCATGTAATATTAAATGAAATATTAACACTCCCACAAATCTTCATATGACAGACCTGATTGAGTACACCTTGCATTTTCAAGTAGGCTGCAAAAACTGGATGTACTTTCCAACAAAAGTAATTAGAAGGTAACCAATGTTATCTTCAATAGTAAAACCACAGAAATGTTAACTCACAGCAGTGGCCACTAAAATTGGGGTACGGCCAGACTTGAAGGAAGCTAGGGCTGCCTCCCGCTCGCGCTGAGACCGATCACCATGAATAGAAGTTGCAGGATAGCCTTCACGGTACAAGAAATCCTCCAATGCATCAGCACCTTTCTTGGTTTCAACAAAAACCAGAGTCAGAGACTCAGGGCCTGAGAAAGAGTAAAAAAAAAATCAACTGATTGGTCATGAAAGAAGGTCATTATTATCAAGACTGAAGTCTCTGTATATACAAAAATTCCGAGCAAGTCTTGAAATCAGACTCGAGACTAGATGCAAAAGTTCTTTGACAATCCACAATCAAGTCTTAAGGCGACTTGGGAGTCACCCTGGGTTGTCAACTTACATGTGACCAGTAATGTTTGGTGGCAACATCTCTCTGAAGCTAATGCACATACCTGATGCATTGAGCAGATCCAACAGGAAAGATCTCTTATCATACTCATCCACCCAAACAGTCTTTTGCGTGATGTTCTCACTTGTGGATCCCACACGTCCCACAGCTAAGAAAATGTAGTTCACCAAAAAGTCTCGAGCAAGCATCTGTAAACCAACAGATACATCATTACATTTCCTGGTTTTATCTAGAGTTCAAGCGGGTACTTGACAAATCCTACCAATTCAGGTTTCATTGCCTACGAATTTGGAAGAAAGCTCACTCAAGCAAACTTTGTCACATGTACGAGGTTTTGCTCATCTACTAGACGTCATTTCTGTACTTAACCTGGATTTCCTTGGGGAAGGTAGCACTGAACATGAGGGTCTGCCGTTCACCAGCTTTGGGCATACTGTCTTGGTCCACAATGCGGCGGATCTGAGGTTCAAAGCCCATGTCCAACATACGATCAGCCTCATCAAGGACCAAAAACCTAACAAAAAACAAATTCTTTTAGAAATATATATATGTTTCTATAAACATCACTACAAAAACATTGTATGCAACTTTTTTGTGAGAAATCCATCCCAAACTTTAAATATTTATTACTTGGAAAAACATTTGTCAGCACCACATTTATGTCCCAAGCTTCAAGCTTCACTAACCCATTGACTCCTGGGAGTGAGAGTCAGGGGTCGCATTCAAAGACATAGGTGTTTGGATAGGAATAAAATGTGTCATCACCTCTCTATGGCAAGCGCGACCCTTATGTCGTGACAGCGGACATACAAGTTGCGGAGGACGCAAGATCAAATGGGCTGATGTCCTGCCTTAGAGCTGGTCATATCTGGTCATAAGGCCATAAAACAAAAGCTTCAAAACCATCATTCGACACCTCTTTTTTGACAAAACTTGTGCGTTCTACAGACTTGATCCATTTTGCAATCTGCCGTACACTAGAGAAGCATGCCCAACAAAAACTTTCAATATCATTCTGATCAATTCCATCCCTTTACATATTGCCCAGCCTTTTACTCATCTGGGCCGTCCCACAGTCAGACTCAGCAGTTATTTTATCCAACCCAGAGTGAATCTCAACAGTTCAGCAATCAAGTATTTCATCCGTCGCAGAACAACTGGAGATCATCCCCGGTTTCTGTAGCATGAAGCGCCTAGCAATATTTCTACTCCTCCCTGGATGGGATGCTAGTCCATCGCAGGGTTACCCCCAGCATTAAATTCGCCGATACCCATTTACACCTGGGTGGAGAGAGGCACTGTGAGAGTAAAGTGTCTTGCCCAAGAACACAACACAATGCCCCCAGCCAGCGCTCAAACCCAGACCACTCACTCAGGAGTTACGCCACAGTGCCTCCCACTAACTTCCTCTGCATCCACCCAAAATCTATGCCCCATTAATACAGGATAAGCCTCCCCGGTCCTGCAGGTGTTTTAGGGAATTCTAAGAGAACGTTTCTGTGGTGCAGTGGTAATTGCACTTGCCTAATGTGAAGTAGGTTGCCATTTCAAGCCTGGATGGAAACACTTATAGTTAAAGGTTGTCATCCCCTACATTATGGCTGTACTCCTGGTGTGGGGTTCTTGTGGGAAAACACTCCTTTTTGTCCCCTTGTCCCCTTTAACCCATTGACTCCTTGAAGCAAGACTTGGATTTCACTGTCTAATGCCAGATGATTAAACTTGTCAATGGGGGGGCCGTGGTTCATAAGCCAATGGGCAAATGTACATGCAACACCCACTAATCTACAGTAGCACTTGGCGCCACTTTTCACTGAAAGTATTGTATGTAAAAATACAAAATTCTAACTTTGGAAAAGGTAACAAAAAATGAGTAAGCACTCGAGACAGACTCCATTTCTTGAGAGAGTACAGCTGCCTTCTTGTGACAATACAGAGGTCGTGTGAATTAGTTATAAACACATAAAAAGAATGCAACACACTTGCAAATGTCCAGCCCAACTCTTCCTCTGTCCAGCATATCGACAAGACGTCCAGGAGTGGCCACCAGGAGGTGACAGCCACGATCAAGCTCCTTCAGCTGGCCGCCAATATCTGCTCCACCATAAACCACACATGGACGCACATACGAACGATATGAAAACTGTAAAGGATGTAAGAACCCAAATTAATCTTTCGTGTGCAAAAAAAAAAAAACCAATAAAATACCACTGCCTACAGAGTAAATACCCTTGAATGAAATAAGCTATAATTAAATCTTCTTGTGATATTGACTCTAAACTGCTCTTCAGTACATTTCTAGTGCTTACAGAGTGGGGTTAGCCTAAAGACTCTCATACACCTGAAAGGCTACATGAACAACCAGTGTTTTATTTCATTTATCAGCGACAGGAAGCTTTGCAACCAAAAGAAGATGCTACACGTGTAGATACCTTCCTTGATTCATCAAAAATCTGGCAGGCAAGCTCTCTTGTTGGAGCCAAAACAAGGCAGATTGGGAACTGCTTGCGGCGTGACAGTTGCCGAGCCTAGAGAAAAAAATATGGTAGTTACACTTGAAAATCTAATGTGTGACATAATTAAGGAAATGAATCTGAAATTTCACTCTCAACACAGAAAAATGCATAAGTACTATTTTGAAAGAAACTATCTGACCACTCACATCAGGAAGGGGTGGAGGACCCTCTTCAAATATCCTGCTCAAAATTGGAATCAAAAAAGCAGCAGTTTTCCCAGACCCTAACACAAAGTGAACAAGTTGCAAAGCAAAAATGAACAAAAATCATTCTCATAAAGCACAAGTCCATAACAAAAACAGATCAACCTTGATGCACAACATCAGAACGCAATCTATTGATTAATTGACATATTTGGTACCACAAAATTCATTCAAGTAACTGCTCATTTCTAATATGCATTGAATGAGAGAGTTGATGGAGGAAGAAAATAATTGTACTTGGCTTACCAGTCTGTGCACAAGCCATCAAGTCCCTCTTGTTCTTTACAATGGTTATTGCATACTTCTGAACTGGAGTTGGCTTAGAGTAGTTAGCCATCTTATAAGAAAAAAAAAAAAAGATTCAAAGAGATCACACAAGATACTTTAAGGCTTATTTCAAGCACGTAACTAAGGTAAGACATGTGTCCATTCCTTGAACCACTCTCACTAGAGGAAGAGCTCAACTAAACTAAAACAAGTCTAAATATATATTACGTTTCAATTTAGGTTTACCTCAACATTATGATGCAAAATTTCACCAAGGTTGCAGTCAGAAAACTAGAAGAGAAGAAAAGCCAGTAATTTGAAAAACTCCAATTTCTACCCGTATATCCTTAGACTGTAATATGACATCAGTTAAGGACGGTGCCTACTATTGTTATTGCGCATACGGTCTGTGCATCTCAAGGTACTCGGATTCCCAATGGGTGGTGCTTATTAATACAGGGATATTTTTGCGCAGTTCAAAACTATGCGGAAAAAGAAGAACTTAGCAAGTGCTCTTGGTATCCAAAAAGAAAATTGGGGGTAACCATGGATTTTTCAGAGATAATTAAGCTTCAATTTGGCAAAGAACGCTATACATTGCTTTGTATTTTAAAGCTTTTTACAAATATTGTTGATTAATTATCTTTGAAAAATGCAAGGTTACCCCTAATTTTCTTTTTGGATTTCAATAATACTTGTTAAGATCTGCTTTTCCTGCATATTCTGGAAACAGCGCAAAAACACCTTTGACTTAGTAGGCACTGTCCTTAATTAATAACAGAAGCTCATGACCTTAAAATGTACAACTTTGGTTCAGAGCTGGGTTTTTTTTAGTTTCAAGTTTCCTTATTTGGATGTAACATAGCTCATGCATTTTCCTGCATGTGTAAGTTCGATCTTATTTTTGTCCATATTTGGGCGTAAAACTGGCTTCCTAAAATCCCCAGCCTTGTTCCAAGGAAAAGAGTTGCAAGATACACGCTTCAAGGTCATGTGATTCTGTTAATAACAGTAACAGGTTAGTACAAAAAAAAAATTGTCAATAAAAAAGATGGAAAAGAACATACTAGCTCAATGTTCTTGGGAACATCCTGTCCAGTGGCTTCAACTGGGATATCCTCGTACTTATCAAAGTTTATTCCAGTGTTATGCTTGCCAAAAAGCTCCCTGAAAAATTATTCTTCTAACTCAAATACAGCAAAAGAAGAACTAAATCACTTTTAAAGTCTGGAACAAAATATGTGTACAGCCGAAGGAGCATATTTTGGAGTAAGCATTACCGTTCAATCCGCTCATTTTTCGGTAGAAGCTTGGACCAATCCTCAGGGGGAGGCTGAGTGACTCTTCCGTAGTCTCACAAGAAAGGAAATAAAAAATCTTAAAATGTGACAAGGCAAAATTAAGAAAAAGAGATGACATTTAATAACTTGTTAAAATGAAATAACCACTTCCTTTACCATTATTGCTTCCTCTGGAAGAGCCCCTGTTGTCATCTCTGTTGCGCCAATTATTTCCACCTTCACGTGGACCATAGTACATGCCTGGGTTACCAAACCCTCCTCGTCCACCCCCACGATTGGAATACCCACCATAGAAATTTGACTGTTGGTAAAAACCATCTGAGAGAGAAAAAAAAAACGAAAGTGCTTATAATAAGCATCTCTATTGGCATACTTTCATTATGAAAAAATAATGCAGCATTAACCACAGAAACTGTGTCTCATTTTAACAAGATTGTAATTTTCGTGTACACTGTACAACTCTACAAAACTTGCCTGTTATGATAGGCGCATGCCAATTGGACCATTTAAGCAATAGAGGACGTTTTCCATGTTTCCATAGCCTCATCTAAACACAAGGGGGAGTTGGAAGAATTTGAGACAGTTATGCAAACCCTCGTCTGCATCTCTGGTTTGCATAACTGTCTCAAATTCTCCCAACTTCCCCGAGTATTTAGATGAGGCTATGGAAACACAGAAAAAAAAGTCCTCTATTGTTTTTATAAAATATTGCTCAAAGATAATTCGCCATATGAAGGAGAATCCCGGGTCTTTTACTTCTTGATTGAAACGCATTTTCTTGATACATGCTCAAAACGTGCGTCTGACATACATAACCAATCAAAATTCGTGTGATGTCACAGCCGTGTTTCCACACTCTCATCTAAACACAGCTATTGACCAACGAGAGTGTGCATACTATCCTAATTATTTGATTAAAAAATATTGTTTTTATCTACACAGAAGTTTCATGCAACACTCATACAATGCACTATACATGTACCATACACAAAATCCTTCCAAGGCTGCTGCCTAAGGGTCGCCCAGGGCACATTATTTAGGAGTTTGGGCGACCAAATTTCAGAACGAGTATCACGAATGAGGGGGGGAGTGGGTTAATTAATTAATAAAAAATGACTCTGACTACTAACTTTTTATGTTGGGAGCCTAAAGGGGTCCTAGAAAATTTTCTTAGGCAGTAGCCTTGCCTTCAGAAAACACAAACCTCTATACGGATCACGAGGTCCAAAATCCCGTGCTCTGGGATTGAAACCTTGGCCATGGAACTCTCCTCTGCCAGGAGGGGGGCCTTGTCTGTTACGAAGATGAGGAGGGACATATCGTTCTTTAAAAAAAAATTCAACACCTTCAGACTTCTTAACAAAAAAATTGCAAGGATGAAACATTTCTCTAACATTAATGTGCAGGTGTTATGTCACCTCAACCTAGTTCAATGGTCCAGCTCAGAGTCTCCTTTAGATGTACTTCAATGCAATTTAACTAAGCTAACAACTAGGAGCAAGTGATGGCAACATCTTCGGTTCGTTATCTTATGTTTTGGTTAGCAATGCATTACGTTGGATCTTGTTAGTGTTACATCAGCGTTGGATTGTGCTAGCATTGATTTTTAACAGGGTCTTTTAGTGCTGCATTTGCATTGCATTCTTCGCTGTCTCCTCAGTCCCAACGATTGTGCTTATCTGCAGTGCATGCATTTAGCAGCTTTGGTTGCTAGGGCTTGTCCTCTAGCAACAGTCTTATCATGGTGCACACAGCGTAGCAGTAGTTGGCACTTTACCATGTGATTAGTGGAGCGTATTTCTTGTTTGGAGCAAGTGCTAGATTTCATGATTTTGTCATCCCCCCATCTTCCGTTTTGGATGGTGTTAGCACTATAGGGACTATGGGGGTGATTGTTAGTTTTATCATTACAGTTGAACCTTGATTATCCGGACTAGCTTTTCTGGTCCCATTTTTTTCATGAATATTAATTGGTTACATTCATTATCCGTAGAAAAGCTATCTTAAGCTGAACTGAGTTATAAAATTCCAGTCAGAACTGAATTTGTTTCGCATCAAAAGAACAATTTAGGGCAAGCTTATTGCTTGAGTGATCTTAAACGCGTCTAACACGCACCGTAACTAATGCAGTGCATTTCATTGAGCGTTCATTGGCTCAGAGTTGTTTTGCTGCAAAGTGAAATTTCATGCTCCGCTTCCCCGATCAGTGTTCTTCCTCTAAACACAACTTCACTGATTCAGCCTATGGATCAAGGCGCCTTAGTAAAGGAAACTTCTTCAAAGAGTTATCGCAAATCAAGACGCTGAAACAACTCAAAGTCTGAAGGAAATCGTGAAGAAACTAACTGTGAGAGATTCAATTTACATGCTTGCTGATGCATGGGAAGAGGCTAGTGCTGAATCCATATTCAAAGAATTCAGCAAACTGCAAATTCATCCCGACGCTGAGACACGCTTATTAAACGCTTCTGATCCATGATGGAAATTGTAAATGAAGTTGGCAACAGTGAAGGTCTCTCTACTTCTGATGTCAATGACTGGCTTAGAGCCGATGATGAACTTCCGACTTCATTGCAGTTGTCAGACAAACAAATTTTAGCGAGCGTTGTTGGACAGTCTTCAGTTGAAGATGAAAGTAGCGACGAGGAGGATGAGAGTAGAGATCAGCAAACTGTTACAAACACTGAAGCTGTTGAATGCTTTAAAAAGTGTTTGACATGGATGGAAAGACAAAACATTAATGTGGAAGCTATTCAACTTATGCAGCTTCGAAGAATGATGGAATTAGTGACACGTGCACGCTGTACAAGCTTGAAGCAAACTGATTTACTTGAACATTTTAGGCAGAAATGACTTGTAAAACAAATTGATTTACTTGCAAATTGTAGTCAGAAATGGCTTGCGACTGTGGTTCATTCTTGCATGATTCTCGAATAAATGTTACGGTTTACAAATGTATTCAGTGTTGAATCATTCATATTCATATTTTCGATTATCCGGACTATTCGGGCCAGTCCCCAAGGGTCTGGATAATCGAGGTTCAACTGTACTATTTTTATTATTCTTGTTATTATTATCACACTCTTTATTTAATTTTATTCCTGTTCCACCACTGAGAATATCTATGGTTCTAGAAGAAAAACAAGTTGTTAAAGTGCTACTTCAAGATGCCAAAAAACAGAAGCCATAGGTGTAAGGGGGGTGTTAGTAAGTACAATGTTAGTAACACGTTGTTGCCCCATGGTGATGTGGAGGTAAGTTTTCAATCCACGCAACGCACTGAATGATCGTTCTGCAGAACATTATATGGCAGGTATCACTGCAAGGATATGTACCACAGTACACTCTGGAAACATTTTAAATAGATCATTCTTGTGCATTGTCTCCAACATTTCTTAAACAGTCATGTAGCATAATTTGCGCACATGATGAAAACTTGTGTACATTTTCTTTAACAACTGACTTTCCCCAAATTTCTCTTCCTGCTCAAAAGATCTGGGTTGCCCAAAACAAAGAGCAATAATACAAGTCTTCACAATATCCCTTTTAGTATGTGTAATAAATAATTTTAATTTAATAATAATTTACTGAATATGAAAATGTCATATTACAATAATCCAGGAATTTTATATAAGCTTTGTCAGAATTTCCTTTAAGTGTTATATAAGTATGACCATAATACAACGCGTGGTAAGGAAGGATACATGACACATTTCCGAGAGTTACGCAATTTTCGAAAAGTTGAAAACTGTCGTCCGAATTTAAAGCATGGTAATTTTTCGCTTAACAGTTTTTTTAACGTTGTGTCGTGCAATAATAATAATTAATATGATTTGTGGCAGCAGATAGCTCTGGTAGAACTTACGATCTTGTGAAAGGGGCAATGAAGAAATAATACAGGCCTTGAATCAAACAGCCGGATTAATTTGAGCTTTATCTAAAATATCAGCTAAGATATACTCAAGTTACGAATGAGTAAAGAAAGCCAAGATTAGCAAAAAAAGTAAAGTCTTTCAAGTCACCAAGGCAAATTACAGAGAACCATAATTAGCAAGAAAATAATGTCTTCATTAAAATGTAAAGACCGACGCGCCAAAAACCGGATTACATGTGATCGTAAACCGGCAAACGGATCGTCCATTGCAAGGCAGCCGAAGAAAGTTCTTTTTTTTACACTACAAACAATAATACACCTTTCAACATTCACAGTCTTCCCTTCAAAACAACGGGCACTTTGAATCGAAGATTCTGCGCCAGATGCTGACGTCCTGAAAATTTAAGGTGTTTTTTTAGCGTGCCATAAGTAGACTACGTACCTTGTGGCTTGTTGGGGTCGAGAGCGCGTTGGTTTACCGCGCCCGAATTCAAGTCCAGACCAGCGAACTAGGACAAAAACAACGCAAAACATCAACAGTAAATAAATTAAGGAAAAACAACCCAAACGATATGTTTCTTGTCATCGAAGTTGCGACATTCTCCCGAAACACAACGCGCCACTCGCTCCTGCCATGTGCCTTTGTCTGTAAGCCGACACAAGTCAATCTTTTCCGATTCGAAGAAAATTCTACACTTACCCGCTGATCTAGAGCTTGAAAGTTTGCTGGGGACACATGACTCATAACGGAAAAAACAGTTGCTTCGAGAATTTGTCTGAAAGATTTGAAATGGTTGGTGTAATTCGGCAAGAAAGCGAACAACAATTGAAGTCTTTCAACTGAAGGGTTTTTTTCAAGGTGATCGCAATGTCAGTCGACAGTCGACTGAGTAACCGCTCATCATGACGTCAGGTACAAAACACGTGTCTTTAACTTCCCCAACCTTAGGGGGAGAGATTGGGGATTCTATTTTCAATTTTCCTTTCATTTTATTCTTCTTGTTTTCTCCAGTTTTAGACCCTTGAAACATCAGTTGGCTTCAATCCAATGCTCGTCTACACTTAATTTAAGGCGTTTGATATTTCTAAAGCCGTCTTCCACCAAAAACACTAAATTTGGTCAAAGGCTCAATGGACAGGAAAGATTCTTTCTTCAGGCTATTTTCTCAGACAAATAAGCGTTACCATAACCGTACAATCTATAGAGCGTTTTCACATGACGTCACGACGGCCATGTTGGTGTTCCAAAACAAAGAAATAGCGGTCATGATGGTGTTCCAAACTAATCCTCCGGGCATTGAACTCTATTTTTATGCGTGTTTCAGTAAACACGCTTGTATGGTCTATTTGTTCTCAAATGAACCGTGACTGTTTACTGGAGTGATGGACCAATTTCGTATCGGATATTTTAACTTTAATTGAAAGTTATCCGATTGGAATTAAACTGGGATATTTCTTTTACACGCCCCTTATTAGAAGACGCTTTGCGCCAAATAAAGAATAAATATCAAGATTTCGTTCCATCAGATCAACCCCTGCTCCTCAAATCGGCAAAATACAGCATGTATGTTAAGGCTGTAAGGCTTCTAAATCTGAAGATAATAATTTTCGCCAGTGATCGGTTCGGTGCCATCGGAAGCCATCGGAAGTATCACGATCACCACCCGAGTCAAAACAAAAAATGGTGGGAATTGCGTGGTTACGTAAGCCTCCCTCCATATTTGCTCACATCGTTCGCGCCCTTCCGCTGAAACATATTCAAGCGCTCCTTCCATTTGTAGGCGGAATTTTTCGGTGAAATTTTAGTTTTCCAAAGTTATGTATCTTTTAACTTAGCCTTCTTTCAAACTCAAGATTTTGCTTACCAGCCATCATACAGAAATAACCCATGGTAAAATACAAACAAGAGTTTTCCCATATTCCTGTTTGTCCTCCGAAATCCATTTTCTGAAGAACCGGACAAAAGTATCGTGCAAGAAACAAAACGTTACAACCAATGCTGGGTGTAGGATGAGTCCGGCTAATATGCTTAATATCCGATGATTGCATTCCAAGGGATTTATCAGAAGGAGGGAAGATCTTTTACATATATATATATAATAAATGACCGCGTTCCCAGAATCGATCCTTGGGAGGATTCTGCAAGTTAGCGTACAAAATTCCGAAAGTTCACTGCCAATTATAGTTTTCTGTTTTCAGCCAGTAAGATACGATTTAAACCAGGCTAACTTTTAAGATCTAACTCACTCGAGTTTCTGGAAGAGAATACAATGATTCATGTTTGCAAAAGCTTTTAGATCGATCTAAACCATTTTGGACTGAGACTGAGTTATCTATATTTTTAGGGCAGTTTGTGTTGAGAACATTGTTTTCATTAGATGGCTATAGAATTGATTCATGAAACACAACTACCGTATTTCAATTATAGTTTACAAAAAGCAGATGAGAATAGATTGGTCTATGATAAATTATTGGGCCTGGGCAGGGGCACCCAACGAATCTGTTCCTCACATTATCTGTTCCCCAGAGGAATCTTGCTGGCTGGCAAAAATACAGGTGTTTCGATGAGCTGGCTGGGAAATTTTGTTATTGATAGAGGTTTTGCCTGGGAATTACTGACTTTTTCTAGCATTTCAACCCGAGCTGGCTGTAGAAACTCTGAAGACTGAGGACGACTAAAAAAAAAAAAAAACAAACCATTCCCTCTCCCAGAGAGTAGTCACAAACATACGACGGCTGGTCAGAGTGATTGCGCTTGCGGAAAAAACTTGTTTTGTCCCGGTTTTGTCGGGGGAATTCCCGGCTGGGAAATATATTTGATCAGCTGGCTGGGAAACCAACCAATTTTATCGAGCTGGCTGAGAAATTACTTGTGTGTCTTGCTGGGAAAAAGGAACAGATAATGTTTTCCCAGCAACACTGAAAAACACCTGAAAATGCCTTAATAACATTTATTTTCATTAACTGGGGTATAATAATACATTTTACAACAAATTAGTCGTTGGGTGCCCCTGCCTGGGGAAACTCTAGCAGGCTTCCATTCATCCGGGAAAATTCCAGTAAAGATTGAAACATTGATTATCAAAGTCAAATGGAAATAACTATAGGTGATGCCTCTTTCAAAATGAGCACCGATATGTTGTTGTACTGCGTGTGTCTTAAGCTTAACTGTGCTCAGATGTGCGTTGGATGTTCAATTAATTGGCTGTACTGATAAGTATTACTTATATCTAGTAACGTTTGGGTCTTATGGTCAAGTGGTCAGGGGCACCCAACGAGAACGTAGTTCAAAACCACTTAAACAGAGCATTATTAAACGTATTTTAATATTTAAACGGTAGATATAGGCATATTTTTATCCCCTAAAAAGTTTTCATCTGTTCGGATTTCCTAGCTGAAAGTCTAGTGATCCGAAAATTCTAGGTATCAAAACTTACCATTTCGAAAATTTTAGCCAGAAAAAAGGCTCCCGAAAATTCTAGGTGACCTTTTTAGGGTAAAAATCCGTTAAAAATGGGCAATTATACCATTTTTCAGATGTTCGAAAATCTTAGGAGAGGCAGGCAAGCAAGAAATTTTACAACAAATATTCCGAAAATTCTAGATCTCAAATCGTCCTCCGAACAGATATTTTCCGAAAATTGACGTTGGGTGCCCCTGAGTGGTAGGGCGCCTACATCACAATTTATGTCTCCAATAATCGGTTAAACTTTGTATTATAAAAGTTCCAGTTATCTTCGATTTAATTCAAATTTTGCAATGCCAGGGTGGCCTGTACCATGCCGCCACCAGAAAGGGTTTGATACTTGAATATACAGAGAAATTCAATCGAAATTCAAGATCATCCTTCTGCGTTTGTGATTACTTTAATTATAGATCTTATGTAGCCGAGTTACACCTCCACCTCCTATTTCTAGTCCCTCCTTTCAAAAACATATCCTGGCATTTATTTCACCATTTAGAACATAATGTAATCCGTTGCCGCGTTGGCGTGTGGATCTTTACAACACTTTCGGTTTAGTTTCTTAAATGACAATCATCAGACGTTCATCATCTGACAGGCAAGAAATAATCCCATCTGTTTTACTGGGCATCATGTCAATATTTACCGAAGGTTTCTCACCACTTTTATGCAAAATGCTTTTCTTTTACAAAGATTCCTGTGTCTAATATATTTTCCTGCAAGGTACCAAAAGCACCCGAAAAATTACGTGACTAACAAAATAATTTTATTTTTATCAGTGGTTGTCATTTTGTATTCATCTTTTAAATCCTACACAAAAGCGAAAGCCTCCATTGTTTTTTAAATAAGATTTCCAAACTCGGTTGAATAATCCGTCTCAGCTTTAGAACTAAAAAAACTACAGTAAAAGGTCACAGATATACCATTTTTTACGACAATGCAATCACAGTTTGGCACTTCCTATAGCAGAAGTAATTAAAATTTCATTCTTCTCAGTCGATGCGAGCATTCCGTGAATTGACAAGTTTCCTGTTACTAAACATTATCCGCAATAACATTGTAAATGATACGGCGGTTTATACAACTGTATCCCTTTTAGCTTCATGATTTTTCGACTTCTTGAGAAATTTTTGCTTTTTCAATCTCTACGATTGACAGTAATTCCTCTATGATTTTTCCCAATTCAAGTTCTTGATCGTCCGCACACTCCTCAGACAAAAGGCTCTCGTGCGGGGAGCGGCAATCGCGTGTGGCGTTGAGCGAAATCGGCGACGTGTGGTCCCTAAGATCTGGTGAAGAAACTTCAGTGGGACTTGTTGCTGAGGAAGAATCGTTCGATCTTGCAACATCATTTTTCTCAAAACTTGCTCGTCGTTCAATTTTTTTCTGCTCTAGAGATATCCTTCTTTCCCCCCTGAGTTTCTGAAAATGACCTTCGCGAAATGCTGCGTACAAAGCTAAAGAAATAGACTTTGCCTTATCTTCGTTCTCACACGCCACGGCATGACATTCCACCATTGAAGGGCTTTTATGATGATTAAATGCAAAGACTGTCGAATAATTTCTGTTTAAAGCGCAATAAGATATATTTTCCAAAGAGATCAACTTTGATTGCCTCGATGACTGAGTCTTGGGCTTTGCTTCTTCGAGTTTAACTCCATTGGCGTCGACCAGAAGGAACATTTTCGGACAATACCTCTCCTCGGATTCAACTTTCTCGTGTATTTTACGGACAGCTTTCTCAATACCAGTCACTCCAGGTTCTTCAGTCACTTCATAACCAAGATATTTCACTTGAAAGCGGTTAGAAAGAGAAAAATCAGCCTTCCCAAATTTGCCTTTTAACATGGCTACGAGAGAGTGAAAATCAGTCACGCGCGTCACACTGCCAATGTGCATATGAAATAAAATATTTTAAGGCTTCTCTCGCCGCGGTTTTCAATTTGGTTATTCACAGCCTCAGCGGTTGCTCTTTCACAGTTTGGCTCTCTCTCATTTCCGTACTAAGAACTTCCCGTACGTTTAAAGATCCTTGAGATTGAATTGTTTATGATATTCTGGCTGTATCCACCTGTAGTTTGGTTTGAACAATAACCTATTCATATGCAAATTTCATGTTATCTATTGAGTCAACCAAGCCACATTTCCGAACAGCTCTTCATTTCCTAGTTTGATAAATACATTTGATAAATGTTGACATTTTTAAGGACATCTGAGCTGAAGGTTATCAGGATAAGGTTCCGTCGATGCTTAATCACCTACGAAACATTTTACACTGAGGTCCGTGATAACTTGTTGGGGCGATGACTAACTAGTATATTGATCTAACGGTTGTGAAGCGAACTCTACGTAAATTCAGTTGTTGGCTATTCATTAATCAAATTTCTGACAATTTCCTTCTATTACAACACATTAACATTGAAAGATGTTAAATGTGCAATATTCGGCTTTGCGTTCAAGTTAATGCTTTACTCGACTGGATTGAAGATATGTTGAGAAGTCTTAAGTACCAACAGATTAAGTTAAGAATTGTCCTTATTGGCCTAATGAAGAAGTTTTAAGAAACGAATTAAGTATAACAGACCTTATATCTTACGTGCACTAAGATGGGAAAGGGCTAATATTCAGCTTCACAAAAGTTAAATCTCGGCCTTCCGTGACGGGTGTTGCTGATTCACGACTGAACCGCGTTCGTCAACCAATGCGCTGAAACCCAAAAGCAATAGTTAAAGACAACAGCATCTCTTTGACTTGCACGTTTTCCTATAGCAAATAGAATGCCAGACGACCTACTCGTCAATGGGGACAGAGGAAAAAAGATAACAATATATGAAATCAGAGATAAGTAAGTGTGGTTAATTGGAAAATGATCAAGACTGCAACCAAATTGGCCGACCAACAGCTACTCCGGCCTAATGAAGGGTTACGGTAGTTTCTTCAGAAACTTTGGTGTTGTGTCGTTGGAGAGTGAAACACAGCTAACGTTCTTACAAAGGGACTGATGCTCGAAACGTCGTAAACGTTCGTAAATCCTTCTTACGGTGGGAAATTAACTCTATCAACTCGTTTAACTATAAAATTGTATTTTCATCTCTCCAGTCAAGTGGTTCTCATTCCTCGAACCGTCATGCACAGTTTTAAAATTTTAAACCCGCAGTTCGAACTTTATGGCGCTCCGTTACGAATGTGATAAAATTTCGATTTCCAGGAAAAATGATTTCGTATATTAGCCTGAATTTATATGCTCGCTTCCTATCCGGTTGCGAATGCCACGTGAGCACAGATCAGCCTCAAAGCTAAACAAAGGAAAATTAAAAAATGCAAAGTTTTATTTTAAGACATACCAGGTGTTTGTCGGTTGTATTTAGGGTTGCTTTGTTCACGATAAAATTGCTCAATTCAAGATAACAATTCTTAACATAGCGTTTCATTTTTCGTCGATTTGGAACAGAGTTGCTTTACGCCCTCTCATTCCAGCTTTTCAAGTCATTCTAAGAAATCACGTGTCACACGGATATATCATGATGATGTATCATCATCATCATAATCATATTCAGTTCTGTGTGCTGTTAATGCTGCATATGGGGCATGTAAGTATTTCCAGTTCTAAAATAGAAGTTCTAAACTGCTGAGTTTAATACGATAGTAGCAGAAATCTCCAAGAATTTGGCATTTTCTCAGTGATGTTGATTTTGCAGGGCGAAACTAATTGTAGCTGCATTTTGACACGACTTCGGTGTATTGTGGAGCGATTTTTAAAAATGCACCTGGTAATTTTTATTCCTTACACCGTACATAATGGTAGCAAGTACATTTACTTGTCCTTATTGCATCTAAAAAATTAAATACAACTTAGTTTTACGAATATTCATTCGAAACGTTGCTAATTTTCTTCTATTTATTCATTCCGTGAGAATGATAATACATGTATCGAAATAAATAACTGTGAATAATATAAATACACCAACCAGATGAAATGCTACAATATACTCTGGCAAATAACTCTTATTTTTCTGTCGAAAAGTTCAGTTGTAGGTCTTCTTTAGGCATCGTAGCATTGCTCTCTTCTTGTACCCTAAAGCTCTCTCTTTGCATGTGTCTTTCTTTCCGAAGGCATTTAAAATGGTCTGTTTTAAAAGCAGCATACAACGCCTCATTTATTTCCCCGGCTTTCAGGTCATTTTCGCTTATAACAGCGTGGCATTCCACATGGTTTGGCGAGATGTGGTGATTGAACGCAAAAATGTTCGAATCCTTTTCGCAAACCACGCCATAAGATATTTTTCGCAGAGGAATGAACGTCAAAGAAACGTCTCGCTCGCGTTTTCTCTCAACAAAGCTGATGCCTTGGTTGTTGATTTTCAAGCAATTTGTCCGAATTGTGTTTCGATAATCCTTTTTTCCACCCGTTTCTCTTATTTCATCTATTGAAGCTTGTACGCCCTCTATGCCAGGGCGAGAATTAAGGCAGAATCCCATATAAGTGATGCGAAACGAAATCTCTTGAATAAAAGTCCTGGAGTCACTTCGACTTAGTCCAATAACTCCCACCTTCTCTTTAACGGCCTCCATCTACAGGTAGAACTCTTCTAATTTTCCGCGCTTCAAAGAAAGGCTCTCTGGTGAACAAAGTCAGCTTTCATTTGTTTTGTCCTTGTGACAAACCTCAAGTTATGAAATTGTGTGGGTTTGCCAGAGTGCTTCCACATGCACGAGTTAAAAAATTAACAGGTTCAATTGAAACAGCTATTAGAATTGCAAATTCGTGGCTTTAAAAACATTTTCCATTTGCACCGTGAAAGTATAAAGACTAGCTCAGAGTCTCGGCCTCTGAGCTAGAAATATGTTTCAAAAGAAGATCTTGAAATTTGATTATTTCCATTATTTACGATTCACTCGTTCACTTTTGTTATTCAGCAATCACAATTTTGAGCTTTGCATATTCAACCATATTCGATGTAACAGGGAAAAGCGGGGCTGATGAATTAACTTTTTGACTGTCGTTGTAACGAATTAATTTATATAGATGAATCCCTCGACCGATCGTCTCATCCGTCTGAGAAAATGCCCTCAGCAACAGGGCTTTTCCTCAGAGGGTAAACGTGGACTCAATAGCCTGCAGTGCAGGCGTCTTGTTGGGCTGGTCGAGTTCGCTTGTTACAATCTCGCGACCGCCATTTTATCGCTTGTTACAATCTTGCGACCGCCATTTTATAGACCGCGCCATGTTAGACGGTGGGGAAGTCTTCCACTGCATGAAAAATTCAAGATGGCGGGTTAACTTTTTACGATGTCAGCGCTCGCTCGAAGAAATCTCACCTGCTCTGCAGGCTATGGACTCAATGGCCAACGCATCAACTGCCAACCGGGCAAGAAATGTTCCGCATATTTCTGCCTACGTCCCTCGGGACGAATATGTCCGAAAACCCGCACTCAGTATTGTGATTTCAGTCGGCTATTTCACCGGGGCTAGTTCTCTCTGTCTCTTGATAGCGCAGGTTTAGACTGTGTGATGCCATACACTGCGCTCTGTATGGTATCGTACTGGCAAAATGCTACCGGCAGTGTATGAGTTTACTTTAAACCTAAGGTAACTGCCAAATTAATCGAAAACGAAGAAGAAGAGGAATAATGATAATTAAGCCTCCTCGAACAAACAAAACCCTCTCTCATATAATTCACAACTGCACCATGAAAATCTTTTCCTCGTCCCGTCTCTTCTCGTCCCGTCCCTCGGCTTTCAAGGATCTCTTAGATTATGCACGAATCGAGTTGTCATAGCAACACGTCCCTAATTTCACTTGCATCTCAAGAGAAGAAAGTACTTGAATATGCGTGATCTTTTGTTCCTTATACGGTCTTATATGGGTGAACAATTATCATTTAAACGATGTGAGCAGATGTTTACTGACATTTAGTTTCTCTATAACGAACTCAAGCGTTCTTTTCAGTACACGTAAGCGGCAACCATTTGATTGACTCAGTGATTAGATCTGGATGACTGTGACGGAAAGTTTCCTTCCGGAAAAGGAATAGATTTCGACGTAGTTTACATGGGTATTATGAGATCAAAACAGCTGAGATCAAGCGAGGAAGAAAAACAAAATAAGGGAAGGAGAATAAGTTTAAGAAGTATCAAACAAGAATATGAACTGGAACCATCGCAGAGTTTCATCGTCCGTTTCGCTGGAAAAATCGAAACGTCTAATCCTGGGGGCGAAAATATCGATGACTCCCTGCGAAAACTGTATAAGGAAGTACAAAGTGTGTATAGTTTACCCAGAGTTTGTTTAGAGATTTCGTCAAACGATCTTATAATTCGGAGGATACAAGCTGGACTGGAGGCTAACCAAGAGGAAATAATAGTGCCATTTGGTCGCATATCATTTGTAGCTGCTGACAAAAAGCATCAACTCTTCGCTTTCAATGACTTGGTGTCGCAGAAACCGAGGAAAGTTGAATGTTATGCTTTCATCTGCAATGAATCGGAAAAGTCAGATGTTGTTGTGAGCGCTTTGTCGAAGGCGTTTCACGGTGTAAACGAACGACCTCGAAGAAGATCAAGCATTTCTACATAGGAGGACTCCGCTATAGTTGAGTCTTAATCATGCTTCCATGGAAAGTGCAAACAGAGGAACAAATGGGGGAAATGAACGATAGTGCAGCCATTTAGAAGAGGAAAAGTAACGAAACGTATTTTCCAGTTAGTTTTCCGTGCAGGGGCTTCAATTTGAAATGCTGGCACCGATTTAAATCCGTATTCATAAAAGATAGCTCTCAATCGATAATTGCACACTTACCGAGGTGCGCACACGCAGATGAAACCCAGGCAAGATTTGCTGTTAATTGAACCGTTTTTGCATTTGATGCAGAACGTAAATTATAGGATTATAAAGCTTAGAAATAAAACGTTTTTGTACTTTTCAATAAAATTCCTCAGTTGTCTTAAACAAAAATTTCTCAAAGTTTGCTCAGAGTGTTTAGTTTACAGCGATGAAATGTCACGTCATCCAAACAAACTCGTTTACACTACAAATATCCAATCATTTGCTTGGTCAATGGTCATTATTTTCTTTAAAATGCCTTATGTTACGAAACTGTTTTTGTCCACGGAGAGGTGAAAGAAAAGGCTGTAGCATCACAATAATAATTTGAAACAAATTTACAGCCATTGTAGATAATAGTATACAGCAGTATCGCTACCTCCAATCTCTTTTTCCAGTACGACAAGAGATACATGTAGCAGCCGTTAACAATCAAGGGCATTGCCCACAAACGTCTCTCAGCCCACAATTACAATTAAATTTACAGGATAAATTTGTTGTTGCGGTGAAAAGAACCAATTTAGCTCAGTTCTTTTTATGTGAAAATTAAACTTGAGTCATGCTACAATTATTATGACCAGAAAAAGGATATTATTTTAGAACGCAACGTTCAAGAGCTTGGACCACAACATGAAAAATGCAGACACTATTCTAATATCAAAATGTCATCAAATACTTCTTAACTACTGAAAATGGCTGTATTCATATTTTAGAAATGAAAAATACTGAAATAGTGCTTTACCTGCAGATCAAAGGGAGAAAGAAAAGACCATAATCACTTTCCCTGTAATTTCAATCATTTCGCTAAACATTTATTTGTTGTGATTAACCCCAAAAACCTGATGGATCGATCCGTCGTTAAACTTCAGGCATTTTGTTTTGCCTTCCACTCGTAAGCATCAGCGCTCTCGATCTAAGGGCTCTTCTCTGAAGCAGAGGTCTGAGGAAGAGAGAAGAACTCGACTCATTCGCAGATACAATAGGGGCCTTTTTAGATTCTAGGACGAGGACGAGAACGAGTACTAGTTTTGACTGCCCGTTTTTAGTGAAAATTTTTAGAAAATTTATAACCCGTACGATTAATCTTACTCTTTGTTAACAGTACAGGTTGCTCAGTTATTCTTATTCCTGGTAACTGAGCCTTTTTGCTCATCGAAAAATGCCAAAACTGCTACCGTGTTGTTGACTTGTTTTGACACGACGACATTTTTGCAAAACCTTGTACTAAAATGACGGCGGTATCACGTTTTTCCCCGCCAAAATGACGCTGGTTTGCGTGCGCTCATTGATTTTCTATGAGGAAATCTCGTACTCGTAGTCGTTCTCGTCTTAGAATCTAAAACTCTCTAATAGCCGAGGCGCTATGGTGACAAGTATGTAGATCTCTAGAAAATTTGGGCATGTATAGACCGATTACCTGAAACGCAGGAGAACAAATATGGGACGAGTAGCGTTACCTCTAGTCTCAGAGCATCGAACTCGAACGGTCTGACTAAAACGATCGCACACATCTGAATCATGACGAAAATGCCTGGGAAACGTGACAATAAATTTTAACGACCTCGCCGCGTTAATTTCTTCCAAATGTGGCGAGGAGACTCATTGCGGATGGGTGAATTATTATGCAGTCAGCTTCTGTCTCATTTGCTTGGTGGGGTGGGTTTCGGAGGCCGCTACAACACGGGCATCCCGCGAAAGTAAGCGGGTCACCCGAGGGCAGCCTGTACCCCGTGAAAAATTGATAGTGACACTAGCCACAGGATCTGGCGTCACCCAGATCGTTATTTTCCTTACTCATTAGTTTAAGGCAAAGAAATGATAATTCCAACGAAAGGAATTAAATAACGACAGTGCATAATCCATGTGGGAGGGTTTGGCAAATTTTCATATACATTAATTTTATAGTTTTACTCGATACCCTCTGTGATCTGTTTTATCACTTAGTGGTTTTAATAAAATTTATATTAATCGTAACTTTCTGTGCCTAAAATGGTTAAAATTCATAAACAATTTATACTGCGCATGCGCAAAGCGTTGATTCAATTGAAATGGGCAAAAGGCGGACGTTTTTTTCTGTCTGAAACAGCTTCTGCAGTTTCAAACTCGTTTGCGGATTATTTGATATTTAAAAATTTACAAAGAGAAAATAATTAGACTATTACATCGGTCTGCACGGTCTCCCCCAACCTTGTTCCCAGGGTCTCTCGTGTTACAAGAGAGAACCTGGGAACGAGGTTGATTCTGCCGCGCAGCCCTTCTTAGTGTCGGGGGAGACTAGTGACTAGTCTGCACTTAAAAAGCTCATTCATAATTCATGAGCGTAACAGCCAATCAAAACATGGATAAAACGTCATGTGCAGGAGCTAACAATTTTATATAAAAAAATACTAATAAGGCATAGCTTGTTTTTCTTGTTTGCTAACATTCTCCCGTCACAATTTGAACCATTGTTTTGAGTCCAGAGGGACACGCTTGTTTAGGTTCAAAAACACTCGCAGCTCAAGCACTCGGCCACGCCTCGTGTTTTTAAACCCGATAAAACACTGCTGCTCGTTTCTTAAACACAACATAGACAATTTTGATATTCGCTGACAAATTTAATGATAAGGTGCGAGGAAGTTATTCAAGAGTGCAGAGATTGAGCTCATTTCGATCAACCCAGGAAGCTGTTTAAAACCCGCTATACACTAGCACAAAAATCTAGCACGGCACTCCGAAATCTCGGTACCGTGCCTATGTTTTTCGGGTATAGCACGGTAAATTGTTCTTGTGTAAACAGAATAAACAGAAGGTGTATTAGGCACCTGGCCAGAAATTATAGAGGTGGCGAGCACATCTCTAGAGGTATGCTCGGCACTCCAAATATTGGTGCCGTGCCACGATTTTGGAGTGCCGTGCCAACTTCGTGTGTGTGTGTAAAAGGGGCTTTAGGTTATTGTGTAGGTGATGAGGCGGGGAAGATTGACGTAGATCAACAGATTTTTTCACAATAATATTGACGGCAATTTTATGCACACCGTACGGGTATCACACAGCAAAATATCATAAATACGAAGCCGAGTACATATTTACATGGCATTTTGAACTTCTCCGTTATTTTGCTGTTTGTTTGTTTTTGTGAAGATGATATTTCGCTGCCAATTCAGCCAATTCACCCAGATGCAGTGGATGTCCAATAAGGGGGTTTCTTGCTTCGCAGGGGCGTAGAAAAGATCCTTCATACAGACTTTCCCATACCACAAAAAGTGGAGGAAATGGAATAAACTTGTTTATTCGTATCACGCTGGGATTATTTTATACTCACAGCCTAATCATACTTACATCTCGAACTCTGATTGGAATACAGAATAATTTTAACTGAGGAATACAGAAAATAAACATGCTTTTACTATGCTAGTAGACTAATAAACTTGTCAGACCGAACTTTCATCCTTCTTAACCTTTTCTTAAAGGTGAGACATATATTTATGACGCTTACAAGTTGTGCGAAGATCTCTGTTGCACTTACGGACAAGTTTCAATTCTTTAGGAACTTTTTCAATAATTTCCAAAATCGAACTCATGAATCATGTATCCTTTTCAACTCTGTCGCAATTTGGTCTTCTTTCCCACAGTAATTAAGCTGAATACAAAATCTTGTTCTTTTTTTCATAGCGTGGGAAAAATCTGGCCTCATAATCTCCGGACTGTATAGTCCACAAGAATCGCAAGGATGAGGAGATTATCTTCTTTATCTTCGTAAAGGAACGAATGGCCGTAATTGATGAACTAATTATCTTTCGGTATTTAGGGGTAATTATAGTGAATTTTAACCAACAGAAAACTTGCAGTGCAGACTGAATCCTTAAAAGCAACGCTCAAGATTAAAAAAAATTGGAAGTCTTGAAATCATATTGTTGATTTTAAAAGATTATGTAGGTTTCTCCCTACGTGCCTTGTGTTCACTTAAAGTACTTGGTTTGTAAGGTTGTTTTTAAGTATTTCTCTGCATCAGCGTCAAGTCTGTGGGAAAATGAGGGCGGAGTGACGCAATAAACGAGAATCTCAGTGTATGCGGAGTATATTAAAGAAGGACGGAGAGCTTAATATTGTTTTACCGCATTGTAATGCTTTGTATCATGAACCATTTTTGTCTTGAGTTATCTTTTGAATAGCCGACATACTTGACTTGTGTTGTCTTTGATAACGAAGACGGTTTAGGGCATAGTCGGAATGATATCCCACTGACTCAGGTTGTACATAGTCTATAGCTATATCGGCTTTCCCGATGACGAATCAGTACATTCGTCAGTAACTTGAAGGCCTTTAATATTATCACCGAGGAAATCAACCTGAAATAATCGCCTAAAATTGTAAGTACTTAACATTATTAACTTGTGCTCAAAATGCAAAAGTTGTTTGTTTTTCAACGCTCAAAAATAAAATTCAGCAATATTTCCACACTTAGCTGAAGAAAAAGAACGCTCTGAGATTTTACATTCCTCGAAACTGGACAGAAACCGCTATCTACTCCTAGCTATGACCACAGATTGAATAAAAGGTACCTGGATGGGTGTCGCCGCAGAAACCCAACAGCCTGAAAAACAAGTTTCCAAAATATACGTTAAGTACTGGTTGTCTGTTCGGCTTTAAAGTTCAATTTCGCCCACTCTGGGAAATGACTAAATTCTTCGTTGGAAAAAAAGGGTAATTTTAAAATTTTCTTCGCTCAGAAAAAAAAACGTAACCATTACAAAATCAATGCAAGGATCAGCAGGTTTAGTCGATTATAGGAATGCTAACGGCTTTGATTTCAAGAAACAATCCTGAGTTTCATTGTAACTCATGATGGTGGATAAACGAGGAACCACCTGTCACTTTACAAGTTTGATTCTACTTTCTACAAAAATTAAATAATTATTAATCTTTTGTGTTAATTCTTGTATTAGAAGTCCCCATTCGAGCAAAATTCCGGCACTCTTGCAAGTACAACCTTTTCAATCCTTTTGGCCATTTTGTACACAACCTGATACATCGGCTCAACTTCCTGCAAAGTTTTTGGATTTTAATTTTAATCATCATTTGTTTGAATAAACGGTCAGGCCCAGTTATTCGGGGTGGATAGCGCTATTCACTGGATAAATCACTACCTACTGGATAACTCAATGTGGTTTTGCTAGTGTTTATCCGCTGGATAGTGATTTATCCCAGGTGGATGCCGTTATCCATCTTTTCAACTACCGACGCCAGAACAAAATTAAGTCACATTTTCTTTTTTTACTACATTTGCCAAAAACGCAGAGAAATATTGAATTGTCAAATGAAATTTTTAATTTAAGCTACAATATCGTGACGGAAACCCATTTAAGTGTAATCACGTTCCATATTAGGAGGCGTCAATTGATATTTGTCACTTTCCAATTCTCACCTCACATCAGGAGGGCATTGAACTTTAGGGGTGCAATCGAGCGAGTTCTTTGGACATGTAAATTAGCGTTGTGCATATTTTGGTCCTGCATTTTGATTTAACATTGTATTTACGGGTGTTTCTTCTCGTCAAATATGTAGAGGGAGTGTACATCGAAAAAAGAAAGGCAAGGTATAATTGAGTACAAGAGAGAACAGATTGGACGAGGCCAACCGACAGTTCTGGGATAAAGTTGAAGACCTTCGCGTTGACGATAAAATGACTACGGTCGATCGGGAACAACGAAATAGCATAAGCCTTGCAACAAGTCCGAGAAGGACAAGCAGTGGGCAGTATCACATCAAAGGATCTCTAAATGTAGCTCAAAATGAGAAAGAATGGATCGAAATCCAGAAGACCACGTTCACAAACTGGTGCAATGTTCAAATCGAGCCTTACGGAGTGCAAATTACCGGTGACTTTGCGGAGGCCTTTTCAGACGGTTTAATCCTTGTTTACCTAGTAGAATCGATTTCTACCAAGAAAGTTGGCCGCTTCTTCAAGAATCCGAAACTAACCGCACAGAAACTCGAAAATATCGAAGCTGCCCTGAGACTTCTCAAAAGTGATGGAATCAAACTTGTGAACATTGGTGAGTAAAATATAACACAAAGTGTGACCATTTGTCATCACCTTCACCTCTGTACAAATATGACTTTATTGCTACCACTACTACTACTTCTTTTCTGCAGGCATCGTTAAGTAAACAAAACAGTACGATGCAAGTGGACGACAAAAGAACTATTAAGTTCCGTGATGATCGCAAAATACAAATATTTTTTCGGTCCTAAAAAAATTCTCGCGTTCCGGGATCTTGCTACTTCTCGTTTCATCACGCAAGTCACCCTCAATGTATTTTTTTCCCAAAAGGTAACTCGGAACTTCTCTTTTCTTTCTACGATCAGATTACAGTCATCACCGGACGTGCAGATTTTTCCTTAGAGGCAATATTGCGCTTTTAAAAATTATGCACGCAATTTAAGTTTCACAAAAGGCCAACCAAAGACCTGTACCTAAATTGAATTTTCTTGAGAATAAATTACGAAAGGCACAAGTAGTTCAAACTTTCTCAACTATTGTGGAGGAAATACTTACGACACTTTCATTTAAACTTCTCATTGTTTGAATATTTATTATATAGGTCGACGAAACTCGTTGAAAGCAATGTTTACCTTTCCTTCTTTTGCCCTAAGGTATGATTAAGATAGATTTTGCCCCCACGCAAGTGGAACCACGGCGGTTTATTTTTATTGTTATTATTATTAAGCTTCCTCCAGAATGGGTCAAAACAATAAATTTGATTTATGAGTATCGGTTTGGAATAGGTCCAATTCTTTCTGTTTCCGTTTTTCATGCATAAAATATTTCCACTTTCGTAGCAACGAGATATTAATCGTCTTTGGTTTGCAGAGGCGTAAACGCTAGAACGTTCTTTAAAATCGTGGTAAAAAAAAAAAACACGAACGTTTGGCCAAAATATTCCGCATTTTTAAATAAGGCATCGATGTCTGTCAAGGTTTAATACTTGTAGCACTATTTTTTGGCTTAAAAAATCGCCATGATCGATATTGTGGCCAGCTGTGTTGCCGAAATATTGGCCTGGTTGTAAAGCACTTTGTCTCTGTTCTCCTTTGTCTCAAAAATCAGACCTCCTGTATTTTCTGAAAATATTTTATGCAACATCATGCAGTAGAAAATGTTGTGTTACTTTCTGTTGAGGTTGGCCTTGGGCCCTGTGGATACTCAGTATTCAACTTTTCACTTTTTTTTCATGATCAATAAAGATAACTAGCACACAGTGCGCTCCTCCTCACGATTACTGATTACTATACTACTTCTGTTATCAGTAACTCATGTAAAGCATTTCTTTCGCTCAAACCCACAGTTAAGATATCATTGACACCACCTATTGTCATTACTATGGCAACCAGAGTCTGACTGGCTGTTGAAACAAAGGGTCTTTTGTTCCTGTGGTTCGTACATTTGAATGACAAAAGCAATGTTTGTAAACAGATCTCTTCCCTACACCACACCAAACTCCAGAAATTTTATTCATCGGACTAGATCGGCTATTGTTGATGTTGTGCCCAATTCAAATCTCCCAGGGTCAGGATTCTTTGCGTATCTTGTTGTATTTTCATCAGCATTCACATTTAAATGATCTGAAAATACATGAAACAAACCGTTTTCATTCCCAAAGGGTTTGAGTTGAGTACTAAGAACATTGAGTTAGCCTATTTGGTCTATCGATCGCTCGGAAATACTGATAGCTTTGTATTTCTCAATACCAAGGCACTGAGGACATCGCCAATGGCAACATGAAGCTGATTCTTGGGTTGCTATGGAGACTAATTCTTAATTATCAGATCAGTTCCAGTGGAAGTGCATCAGGCAAGCAGATGCTTTTGTTATGGCTAAAAAATGCTATCCCCGACATGGAAATTAGAAATGTAACAACAGATTGGAATGACGGCGTGGCCTTAAGTGCTCTTAATGAATTCTGTCAACCAGGACTGTGTTCGAATTACAAAAGTCTCAATCCAGATGACAGGTTCCATAACACAAGCGAAGCTATGGACACTGCCGAGAAAAACTTCAAAATCCCGAAGGTACTATCTTCGGAATTCTTCTCGAGTCCGTACGTAGACGAGTTGAGTATGATGACGTATCTTTCGTATTTCACTCAACCTGGATCTGTTGGAGAGAAAAAGACATTGGAGTTTATCAACGAGTCTGCGCCAGGTTTGGACGTTAAGAATTTCAACACGGATTGGAACGATGGCAAAACGTTGTGCCGTTTCCTGGAGGCGCTCTGCCCGGGAATTATACCCGATTTTGAGAATATTGATGATAAAAGTCCCCTGGAAAACGCCACTGTGGCATTGAACGCCGCTGAGGATAAACTGGGCGTTAAAAAAGTGCTAAAACCGGAAGAGCTTATCAGCCCGGATGTGGATGAACTAAGCGTTATGGCTTATATGCTACAGTTTCGCAACGCTGACAAGCTACAAAGTCAAGCTCACTTGTTTAAGGCTGACGGGGCAGGAATCAAAAGAGGAGTTCGTGGAAAGGCATCCGAGTTTTCGCTTTACGGGCGCAAAGATGTCGGTTTTGATGGTATCCGATTCGACGTGAGAAGCCCGAGCGGAAAGTCCTATCCTGTAGAAACTTACACTGCATCTGATGGCTCTCTAAAGTGCCGTTTCGTTCCATTTGAAAGTGGCCCGCACAAGATTTCGGTGAAACACTTTGGTAAAGAAATTCCTCAGGGACCTTTCAATGTAATGGTGCACGAGAACGTAGGAGACGTCCAGGTGTTTGGAGCAGGGATAAAAAACGCTGTAGTCTCAAAGACAGCAGAGTTTATTGTTCAGACCAACGATGAAAACTCACCACCAGTAACAGCAAATGTGGAAGGGCCAACAACAACCGCAGAGTGCATTATGGAACACCTGGGAAACGGGAAATGGAGAGGTAGATTTATTCCCAAGGAAGTGGGAGAACACAAGGTCCGGGTTGAAGTCGGTAGCACCCCTTTACTTGGCAGTCCGTTCACGTGTAAAGTTGGAGACCCGTCACAGTGCAAAGTAACTGGGAACGGTAAACATTTCTGCTTGTTTAACAATCTTCTCTGACACGTAAACTAAATACATAATACAGGGCCACTTATTTCCATATCATTGAATAACAAAGCTCGCATTGTTGTGTGTCTCGTTCTACAAAAGCGTCTAACTAATTTGCATGTGCTGGCCCTGTGTTGCCCTGTATTCTGTAGTTGCTTGTCAAACAATCTTTCATTTTCCCGAAAGAAAATTTCATTCTAGCGAGTTAAGGAAGAGTCCTTTTCCCATTTTCAGAAAATGGACGTAAATCAGCAATAGGACGCCCCACCTCTTACGAAGTGGACACGTCTGGTGCGGGCCTTGGAGAATTGGCCATTCAATGCCGAGGACCCGACGGAAACATTCCTGTTGATGTGCGTCCAACATCCCCTGGTAAATACAATGTGTCTTATATTCCCAACAAGCCTGGAGAGTATAACATCCAATTTGTGTTTAATGGAGAGGATATCCCTGGCAGCCCGGTCAAAACTTTGGTTAATGACCCCAGAAGAATTGTTGCGCATGGAGATGGGCTTCACAAGGTAAGACGGACGATTTTAAAAGGCAGCAAGAAAGATAAATACTTATCACTCATTTAAATTTTCAAGTAAACTTAGTTTTGTTGCCGTGGCCGTCGTTCCTGATTGACTGAAGCACGTCGCAGAATTACGTTATTGGCCACCAAACCCAATGTGTATCTTGATTGATATTTTCTTGTACAGGTCAGCGCTGACGAAGAAGCCGAATTTTATATCAGTCTCCAAGGAGCTGGGGATGGTGAGCTGACAGTGTATGGGGAAGCACCATACGGGGACTTTCCTGTGGACTTATTACAGTCTCCCACAGAGAAGGACACTTACATTGTGCGATATACTCCCCTGGGAGTGGGAGAGCACAAAATCCACATACTCTTTGCCGGGGAACCAGTTGCAGGAAGCCCTTACATTGTGAAGGTATGAAAGTGCTTTTTTCATTCAATGAAACAAATTGTAATTACCGTTTCATTTAAGATTGTGAATTTTTTGCTAAAGGGAAGAGTGTCGTGTTGGAAATATCCTTGAAATGAGGATAAGCTTTTTACCGCATCCATAAAAGCGGCGCCGATGTGGTTCTCTTTGGTTGAAGTCTCGCGAGCGGCGTTTTACATTATTGACGGTATCAGTAAATAAAATCAGAGCTTGAAAACAGGAATAAAACTGACATTTTGAACTGCAAGTAAAGCAACAGCGAAGGTTCTTGTTTTATGTCATTGCTCAATGTTTTCGCCTGCGGATAAATTTCGCATCTTTTTCGCATAGTTGTGAAGATATTTTTTTTTGTATTTGGAAGAAAAATCTCCAGAATTTCGTACCCTTGTCAATGATTATCCAATGAAGTTTGCAAATTTATCTTTTTCCAAGGTTGTTGATCCCAGACAAGTCAAAATCGCATCGGACAAGTTAGAGAAGGAACCAAAGCGATTCACTGTCCGTCACGAAGTGGACATACCTGTTCAGGTTCCGGGATCTGCTGGGGAGGGCCAGCTGGAGGCCACCGTTTTGGGCCCTGATCAGATGAGCGTCCCTTCAACCGTCACAAAAGAGAATGATGGGTATCATATCCGGTTTGTACCTCGTCAAACCGGTCAACACAAGGTGATGGTCATGTATGGTGGCAAAGAAGTTTCTGGTAGTCCTTACTCCATACGTATCCGGGACTCCACTAACAAGAGAGTCAAGGTTAAAGAAATGGAGCAGATGAGAACGGGGTATTCAACCGACAAAGAGGTTTGTTTATATGCGCGTTGTATTCTCTAAACTATATATCATGTATACACACATAAATGCATGCATTTGATTGGTTGTTAGAAGACAGGCACATAGGTGACGTCATCATCAAAAACTTTTCATTATTTATTATATGAAAGAAATACATTCAATGTTGCAGAGCGTCTGTTCAGTAATAGAACACAGAAGAAGTGAAAGTGTTGTAAGAACATCAATGACACACTCGGCTACCGCCTCGTGTTTCTGTTTTTTTGCTCTTATCAAATTTTGACGTCATCTGTGATCTCAGTATTACCGAACAGATGCACGGCAACATGGAATCTTGTTGTTATAAGTTGCATGATTTGTCACAAAATTGGATCGAAGGGCTGAGTCGATTCAACCTTTTCACCTTAGCCGAGCAGTCACAGAAGACCCAGGCAATCAAAAAAGCCACTCAGAACTCGAAACCCTTTTCTCAGTTGAGTAATTCTCTCGCTTTTTCCCTTCTTTCTCTCTGTCAGGTGGATGTTCCAATTGAGGTTCCAGAAGAAATAGAAGATATGTCGGCCACAGTTCATGACGAAGACGGTAAAATGGTCCGATCGACGCTGACGTTGGAACCCGACGGCTTGTACCACGTGAGGTGAGATGATAAACAAAGCAAAAGGTTTACTTCCTCTTCTAGGCCCCTAGATCAGCATGGATGTCTCTACGCGTGCGCAGCTCAAACGCGGACACACTTATGCAGTTTGATCTCAATTTTGTTCCCAGAGCCTCCTTTACCCTTGTCCAGCGGAACAGCCAATAATCCAAAAACCGGATCCAGAAAACGCTCGTTCTGGTTGAATAACTGCGCGTGCGTTAAGGGTTTTCTGACTGCTCGACTGCTCGGCAAAGTGCAATCCGATTATCCTCTCACATGGCTTAATATCATGGAATTTTCGTAAAATTAATTATAAACAATAGATACGTTGTTTGTGTTGGATATTACGAGGCTTCTGTGCCGTTAAAAATACTTATTTCTTCGAAATTTGCGTTTTCTTTAGGTTTCTTCCATATAAACCGGGTCGTTACACAGTGGACGTACGCTGTGGCGGACAGTCCATTGAAAACAGTCCGTTTGTCATGAGGATATCAGAAGCCGAAACCGTGTCAGTAAAACTGAAAGAGCTTGAAAAAGAGGTAAATAGATCAGTTTTGGAGGTCACTCTTTTACCTTGTACTCTTCCCTGTGAATGAGCTTGATTTGACAACAACTAAGCACTGTTCCCTCCCCTGATAGGACGGACCTCGCTACTACGTGGGGCAGGAGGTAGACGTTCCCATGGAGATTCCTCATGGAGTTGATGACGTGTCTGCAGCTGTGTATGACCCTGATGGTAATTTAATGAGGTCCACATTTCGGCGTGAAGGGGACGGTTTGTTCCATTTGAGGTTCACTCCTACGAAAGTGGGACAACATAAGGTAAACAAACAGGATCAGTCGGTATGTAAAAGCCGAGAGCTGAATGTCACTGTGCTGAGTCGTAGTAAACTGTGCACGGAAAGAAATAATTATCCCCTTCTTACAAATCCCTTTTTGGACGAATTTGATGAGTCGTAAATTCGAACCTTTTTCGTTCTCAGTCCTCCTCGCGCGTAAATGAAAAGTAGTGTCGATTTTTAGTACGCGGCAAAAATTTGTCCTCAGTGCGTTCTGGTGACCCATGATAAGCCTCAACACAAAGAGGCAATGCCTGGTTTTGATCAGAACATTAAACATGAGAAAGCATGCACGCAAACCAACACATAAGAAGAAAAGGTGTAAGTCAGACATAAGCCCGCGACATAAGCATGAACAAAGGTGCTAAGATCATAAGCTTTTAGGAGAAAGAACAGAAGCGACGTAATCTTTGTGGCTTAGATTTTAGCAGTAAAACGGTCAGGAACTCATCATGATCAAGGGGAGCCTTTTTCTCCCATACTTGGCCTCGCAGTCAACCCTTTGCCGAGTAGATTTACTTATAGAACGCCCAGTGTTGTAAAAGCCAATCAAAACAAAGCTGTCTCAGCGTCAAGGGAAATATGAAATAGTGGAAATAGAGTAGGTCCGATTACCAGTCGCGGTTTCAGTAAAATTAACCCCGTCTCTCTTTGGGGAAGTAAGCCGGCCTCGAGTGAGCGGCGGAAATCAATCCTATAAGAACGGAAAATACGCAAGCTTTGAGTCTTGGTTTTGACTCCGAAACAAAAATTGTTATATGGAAATAAACTTTTTCACATATTTTTTATCTTCGCTCTTTGTGACAGTTTCGGTCGATTATTTCTGTTCTAAGGTGGATATTCGTTCTGGTGGGCAATCTGTGGAAAACAGCCCATTTCCCTTAAATGTCGTGCAGCCTAACAATGCTATCGTGCGATTACGTCAACCTGAAGAGGCTGAGAGCAAGTACTTAGTCCGCCGCGAACTCGACATTGCACTCGATGCAGCTGAAGGAGCCGGCAATATGTCTGCATACGTGAAAGGACCAGATGATGAAACCGTACCGTCGTCGTTTGACAAAGGAGATGATGGATTGTACCACGTTAAGTTTGTACCTTACCAAGCAGGAACTTATAAGGTAAGGCTTTGATTTTGAGAGTAAGCAGTTGTTCGTTATAACCAGTCCGTTCGGTTCGCTTACATACCTACACTAAAGACAATGCACGCAGCTTTGGATGTTGTCCTTCGGTAGCATTTTGACTATCCATCCCTGATGATGCCGTTGAGCTGCGAAAGGTCGGACTTTTGGTTTTAGTATTTTACAGTAGTTCAAGGTCACATTAGTATTTTTTTTCTCTTACAATGCGCACAGTTAACCTTCCGGGTGGTTGAAGGCAAAAACTTCCGCCATCTATGTCCGATCGGTTTCGTGCCTGGCCCCGAGGCGTCTGGCTCTCCTTAAACCAAAATGAAGACGGATTGATCCCAGACAACAAAATGAGAAACTCTAAAGTACTCTCATCATGGTCAGCCGCTTGAGTTATCGTCGTCAACATACGCCTCTTTTGATTGTTTTTCTTGCTCCTACTATCAATACGCACCGTAGACGTGTGCAGCGATAACAAGCAATCAATACTGTCTTCAGAAGGCATCTTCGCGCAGTAAGTTTTCATGAATATTATCATTGTATAATTTCAAAAGCAGCGACCTGTGGCACTGTCTTCCACGCAGTTACATTAAATTATGAAGCGAAGAGATCACTCTTGCGGAAAAAGGAAACAAAGAAATGGTTTAAAGTCTATCAAAACTATCCAAACTCTATCAAAACTAGAAAAAACGCTGTCAAAACTCAATTGTAACAAGTTCAACTTTAGTGCTTTAAACATCTATGTCCATTATATGCACAGGCCGATTACCAGGACTAAATTAGAGTATTGTGCAACAGGCCAGACCGCAGAACTTTATTCTTTCAGAAAAGCGAGTAAGTTCATAACTTCCCAGAATGTTTGCCAGACAAGGTTGTACGGCTTATAATTCTTATCCGAGAAGCTGAGAAAAATCTTGTTTTATTTAAGGATCTTACTTCAATGGAGAGTCCTTTTCCTTGTAGTGATCCAACCGGAAGTTAGGAACACGACCTTCTTGTACATCACTCCGATGCTATTTTGACCAACTCGCTGTTTCCCTTTGCCTTGCTCCGGTTCATTCCAATTATCAACTCATATTTCTAGTACGCACATTTCTATATTTCTGGTCTTCTTTCCTCAGGTTCATGTCGAAAGCAATGGTATCCCAGTAGCAAGCAGTCCTTTCCTTGTCAAAGTCGGTGATCCCGGAAAAGTCCAAGTTGCGCATGTGCGTAGCGAGGAGTTGTTTGCGGAGCGAGTAATCAAAAATGAAGTGGACCTGGCGGTGGAGGGCTCGAGTGACATGAATTATGATGAATTTACGGCTAAAGTAACCTCCCCAGATGGAGAACCCGTGCCATGTGTTGTTACCAAGGGAACAGATGATCGAGTTCACGTGAAGTTTACGCCCCATAAAGCTGGCCCCTATACGGTAAAGATTTCTCACACGTCTTGAATTTACATTGTAAATTGTCAGGAAAATATTCGCTAGCAAACACAAAAAATGCTTACTCCGGTTTTGTTTTAACCTGCGAACAGGCTCTGCATTGAGCAGTTAAGAGATGCTTGCTTCGATCAGGACTCTATTAATCAGGGCAAACAACTAGTGCTTCCAGTTTGAACGATTGTTTTCTTAGGCCAAGTAAGATTTAGATCTTATTTTCCCGCGTTATCTAATAAAGTCTTTTATACACCTGTGACACTGTGACGTAGTAGGAGACATCGCACATTGATTGGCCAAGTTGACAATACCGTCTTCGTCAAACGAGCCGTTCTGAATATTGCTGGGCTGAAAAAAAAACGATGAAGGAAAGAGATGCGAATTTGTGCTCCTGGTCTTTGGCTCCTGGTTTGATTTGCTTTTAAAAGGCGCGCTGTCAAAAGCTAAGGGATTGATCTTCTTGGCCATGAAATCTGTTCGTTTTCTGAATGCCCTCTTATCTCTTCCTTTACAAATTTATAGTTTCTAAAGAAACTGTGGTGCTGCGTCGGTGGGAATGTGAAACAGGAAAATTTGGTTTTATCAAACGTGTTGACAAAGGTTGAATTACCACCACCTTAAGCGATTTGGAAAGCTGACGTTTCGAGCCTTAGCCCTTCGTCAGTCAGACAAAGGGCTAACGCTCGAAACGTCGGTGGTAATTCAACCTTTATCAACAGGTTTGATAAAACCAAATTTCCTCTTCCTTTACAAAGCCTCCTTCACCAGTGAGAAGTGTTGACTGGATAGTGGTGCATTCCTCTCCTTCATAAATGTAGAATAGCAAAATAACGACTCCACTTGAAACGTTTTCCATGTCAGATTTTTGCACATGATCAATATCGTGTGAACTTGCACATGCAACGCTGGCTATACTGTCGGCAACAATCTTAAGTGAGAAATGCTTTTGACACCTTATTCTACCTCAAAACTATTTTTTAAGGAAAGATTGATACCACCGTTGGGTTATCTTCTTGAACAGGTCGATGTGTATTATCGTGGTGATCCAGTCCAAGGTTCTCCCTTTACAGTAAATGTGACAGATGAGAACCAAGGCGTACAGGTGGTGAATTTCAATCAAGATGACCGCTTCCTTGAAAACCGAGAGGCCGACATTCCCATAATGATACCAGAGGGAGCATCCTCGACTTACTTAACTTGCCGGGTCACTGATCCCGAGAACCAAATTCTGCATCATGAGCTTGTGTATGATCCCCAGTCCAATCTATATCACATCCGATTTGTGCCCATTAGGCCTGGACGCCACAGAGTGGACGTGGAGTACAATGGTGTACCGGTTGACGGATCACCATTTATTTTGAACATCGAAGGAAACGAAGGACATAAAAAAGTCTTTGCGTCTGGAGCCGGACTGAAAGGAGGTGGGATAAAGAATGAGAAATACTGTTTTTACCCTCGTGCTTTGTTCCTAATCTTGACAGACAACCCTTTTGGCCTCGTTATCAGTCCGAGGACTGCCCCCTTATAACTTGAGCTCGTCATGGCTACAGCATTTTGTCTAAGACTTAGCTTTAGCAACAAGGAAGGTTTCCATTTGCAATACGTGTACAGTAATGAAAACACTTTTCAGATCTCATTGTATTCTTACATTTTTCTTATCTGTTGTTTGTATGTTAGCTTCAGTCTTGCTGTCATTTCACTCACGCGCAATCCTATGTAAAACTGTACGCCCCAGCTCGCGTGTCAATATGTAAAAAAATATCACCCATTCTTCTTCTTTCAGGTATGGTAAACGAGAAAATAGAATTCATGGTAGATGCTCGCAACGCCGGTCGTGGAAAACTGACTGGAAAACTAACCGGTGTCAATTATCACACTGATGTGGAAGTTAAAGATCTGGGAAACGGGACATACGCATGTCATTATTTGGTACCTCAGGCCGGAGCTTATGTCCTGTCACTCATGTGGAATGGACAGCATATACCCGAGAGTCCACATAAGGTTACTGTCAGAGAGCCCCAAGTCATGAAAGCCAGCAGCTGCCAAGTTGAAGGTACAAGGAATGTCTCCTTGAACGTTCCTTATTAATGTTATATGTAAAGCCCGGCGCACACTGGAGCTATAAGCTTAGGAAAGTTTCATTTGTGACTGTTGGCGTAGGAAAATTTCCCTAGTGTGCGATGGCGTTTTGAGCGCCAATGTTCATGCGTACCATCAGCGCGGAATGTTCAACAGGTTGAATAATTTTCGGCATGATGGAACATTTCCTCCAAGTGTGCGCGAGTCAAAAGCTATGGCCTTGCCATCTTACACCTCAAACGCATGCGTATTGTTGTCAAACATGGCCGATACGGTAGGGTAAGAATAACACTCAAGCCCAGACTCCAGATCATCAGATGAAGAATTCTCTGCTTTTTCCAAATCTTTTTTTTCCACCAGGGACCATGCTGAGGGATGGAGGAAATGCCACCGTTGGACAAGCTATGGGATTCAGCATTAACAGCAAAGATGCAGGGCCCGGACAACTGTACGTGCGTTGTCAAGGACCCTCCAAGGATTGTGACGTCACTGTGTTTGACAACAAGGATTCCACCTATCAAGTTCAGATCTTCCCTATGGAAGTTGGGAACCACCTAGTGTACGTGGAATGGGGCGGAAGACCCATACATGGAAGCCCTTTTTTGGTGCGCGTGGGACAGGCCCCTGATCCTAGCAAAGTCCGCGTTTATGGTAAGTAGATTCTCTGAGCCGCAACAACTACTTTCGATATTCAGCAGTGAAGTTAACAAATCAGCGTATTCTTAAGATACAGCTGGTAGCAGCACAAAGGACTAATTCTCACAACTTATCGGATACTGAACTAGTTGACGTGGTCATCAGTGTTGACCTACGATGCTCGTTTCTTCCCCACAGGTCCTGGTCTGGAAAATGGCTTGTTGCGAAACTTCAAGGGCGAATTCCTCGTGGAAACCAAAGGCGCAGGCCCTGGGACCCTTAAAATCAGAATCCATGGTCCTCGAGGAGCGTTCAAGGTCGAAATGTACCGAGACACGTCGAAGGAGCGTTCTATTGGAGTTCGATACAATCCAACGGAAGTGGGGCGTTACATGATTAACATAAAATGGGCCGACCAACATATCCCTGGAAGCCCATTTGACGTGTTAATTGTGGAAACTAGAGATGAATTGTATTCAATTAACGAACTTAAAGACAACGCGGTGCTTTTTCAACATAGAGACGCTACATTATAAATCAAAACTTGTAGCTAGTGAGCAATTCTAGAATACCCGAGTACAGTACTTAAATAGACTGCCACCGCGGTCCGCAGTCCCGTAGTTGATGAATACGAATAAGGGGAAGGACTGGGAGGGACTGCGGCCACTACGGTCCGGAGTCCCGTGGGGAATTAAGTATTACAAAGTGTCCCAAGCTCTCTCTTCCTATCATAAAGTGACCACGGACTGCGGTGGAAAAAAATTGACAAACCCAGAAAGGTGAATGGGTATTCTATAATGTAACCGTGGCGGGCCATAGATAGCATTTCAATCGTTCTTGCCCGCTTGTTGTTGATAAAATCAGAGTGATGCATCCTATTCAGACGTTTCCGAAGTAGGAGTCCATGGAATATTCTATAGTTGCGTTTTTTTCATTCTGTTCATTCTGTTTTCCGTGTGAAGACAATAACGCTATTTTTTTCCTACGGATACCAAAAATACGGCTGTTTTCTCGGAATAAACAATCCAGCGCAGCTTGACGTCAAATTCTAATTTAGACTTCTCTATGCAATTTTGCGTCTGATAATCAGCCCAGCCGAGTGAATTGGGCTTTCCGACCATCCGTTGTTTTGAAAACCCAGGAATCCATAACTGGCAGTATACATATTCCAAACCAACACAGGAATAAAAGAGATGGGAACGATAATACAACAGCACTAAAAAAGACACAAGACATTTGTCCAAACAAATATCTTGCAGACGACTAACGATGACAAACGAACGAGACGCAAGTGCAGTAGGTTTGTAATTTTTTTTTGTGACGTCAACAGCCCATAACCCAAAACTGAAAATGATTTTCTTTTAACGAACTGGTGGCCGCGAATGGACTCTCCTTATTTTGAGCTCCCGAGTTAATCTTGTTATACAAAGTTGTTTCTATAATACTAAAATTTAATAAAGTCAATATGAATTGGGAGTTCCAAAAGAATGTACCCTTAATCTAAGATACACAATGTTCGAGTTGGTGTGCGACAATTTTCTTTTACTTTTAAAAGGCTTGTTTGTTTTAATCTCCAGTTTCGCTTGCAATCAGAAGTTGCTCAGAGAGTTTAGCTCTCTACTGAAATGAGCCGAAATGGAAAAACTGGAGAAAAAAGCAGCGCGTAGAATTTTTTTTTAGTTAGGTAATGTGGTATTCGCCTTGTACTGATTTAACCCAACACGATGCCAGCAAAACTGCATTGCGTCCTTAACTTGTTACCATAACAACAACATCCAATCAACGCCTTGCGTAAATCATGGTATTGGAAAATATAACCTGCGTTATCTTCAGCGAATATGTATTTAATCCAAGGTGTTTGTCTAAACTTAACATTATTTAAAATTAGAATAAACAATATATTTATAAGTTGGTAAGATTTAGAGATTTAGGTAAATCTGGTTGTATCGTTTTAACACTCACTAGTTTAAATTTATATCGTTAACGCACTTCGTAACTTCAAGGTTGGTCAATATTTGTCGATGCATTGCAATATCTTTATAACATTTGACGAAAATATAAGTTTTTTTATGGAAACTCTCCGCTATTTTTATTGATTTTACGTTTTTGATGACTTCACTGTATGTCTCTAGACGAATATTCCAAAATTCTCATTATTGTAGTTTTAGAATTGTTTTATTGTATTGGAATCTTGACTAAAATTGCTAAAATGACAATATGAGAAAATGAACTGAATATACTTGACAAGAGTTTACCAAAGAATTTAGGATCGTCAGTTTAGCGCGAGTTTCAATAGAGTGTCGTAAAAACCAAAACAATTAAATGTACTTTGTCCAATCAAAAAGAACGGAGACAATCCAGCAAACCAATCAAAACTCGAAGTAATTACACGTAGCCGACACAAAGCGCGGGAAAATGTGCACGCACGAACCACGATTGGTTTTGGTTTCATTTCTGATTGGTTGAAAAAGTGGCGCGAGAACTTTGAACCAATCCTTGAGTGAAGCAATGCAATACCAAAGTGATTCGCTAATTACTTTCGACACTCAATTGAAAATCGCTCTAAATGTTTGAGTGAGTAATTTGCAGCTAGGAGCCTATAACCAGGTCTCCACAACTCCAATACTAGGTCTATGTGACGGCATTTTCGCTTGAGTCAAGCTACTTTTAGACAAGTTCTTAAACAAGATTTGGCGTGCAAGAGTGACCATTCTCAATCCCACGGTCGACCCATGGGTAATTATTTCTCATGCAAGACTTATGATGATCTGGAAAGGTCTGGTTTCCCAGTAAAATCAATCTAAAAATAACTCGGTCTGTAAAAACGCATGTAATGACGTTATACTCTCCCTGTCATGAGCACCTCGTGATTTGTCATAATTTGAAAATCTTTTAATTAGTATAAAATGTGGTAAAAACACATTCCGTCATCCATTCTAACCGTAATTTAAGATTTAAGAGTGCTGTTGAATTAAAGGTGGTCCGATGTAGGAGAGTAGCGGGCAACAGATTCAATAATTTTATCATGGAAAATGTCATTAACACGTAGTCAGAGAAATCAGAAGAGGTAGGATTATTTGTCTTTTTTTTTCATATGTTACCTGAACTCAACCTCGTTCCCAGGGTTTGTGATTGTAGTCTCAACGATAACGAGACCCTGGGAACGAAGTTGACCTGAACTTGGAGGAGTTATTTAGATGTGTTACTGTAAATAAAGGACTATTTTGGCAATACACGTGTTACATTTTTCAGCTCCCGACATCGAATCTTATTTCGAAGATGATTGGTTTTATGATACTCGCCACACCCCATCTGTGTCATTCGAGTTACGATAACCGAGAGGCGATCCCCAGGCCGCGATACTCGAGCCACAAGACTATGAGTTTGAAACGGGGAGATGATAACCGTGAAGTTATGACAAATAGTGATGTCGGGTGTGCGAGTCACTGCACCGTAGCTGCAAAACAACTTTTTATCATTGAAAAACAGAAAATGGGTGATCGGCAGAGATTTCGCCCAAAGACAACGCCCCATTCCTTTCCTGCGTCTCGTGTTTGACACCAAATACAAAATTTTGTCCATTTTAGCAAAAGGAGAACTACATGCACGTTGGTGCATTTTCTCTGATTTACATAAAACATGATGAAGAATATAATGGGACGGAAATTTCTAGAGTTTTGAGTGTCGCTTCGATGGTTTGCAAAACAGTTACTTCTTACGTCAAGTCATGATGATCATAAATAATCACAGAGGAAGTTAGATCACAACAAATTAAAAAACACGTAATTAACATTTCCCAAGCTGAGAATTAGAAGGAGCTTTTAAATTTCTTAGACAAATAAAAACATTAAAACTGAACATCGCACTTTCGTAACTTTTTAATGTTCCCCACTTTAATTCTTCGACGCACTGACAAAATTAAGCGTCTTTTTTTAACGACAAATTAGTTGAGGCGTAGATTCCTTTTAAACTGAAAGAAATTGGACATTAATCGGAATATTTGGTCGTGATGCATTATCTTCAGGCAAAGTCGCGCGCCTTCGATTTCAGTTGGCTTAATTTGGAAGACAAACCGACACCTTCAACCACACATGACAGCAAATTACTACTTTGGATACATTAAAACTTCACGGACGTCTGTCTTTTCATCATGATGCAGCAAATTATCGATATCATTCCACTTCCATGATGGTGCAACGTAATTTTACCCTGGATACCTAAGTGTTTTTTTGTCCATTTTTGAACCAATTATTCGAACTGACTGGGAGCTAAGCAACGTGTAAACAAAACAGACTCGAACGGTCTCGTGAATTTTTTCAAACTGTGGACGCTTTATAACCTAGTTATTTCACAAACGAACCCTCTTGAGTCAAGGAACGCATTTTTGCACTCTTCAAGAAACATCATTAAAAATTACGGGTTCTCAGTGCTTAATTCTAAAAGTCAATTTGAAAAATTCTGTTTTTAAATATTTATTCTGATTTTCTTTGTCACAGTAATGGAGCTCGATAGTAAATGCCTTTTTGCTTATTATCCCCTGACGTATATTTGTCCAAGAGTAATTAAAAAAATGTATTTTTCGTGAATGATTGAAAATTCGAATGACAAACGTTAAGGCAAAAATGGAAAACGTGTTTCAAAGTGCTAGGGCAGCTGCCTTCTGCAAGAAGACCTGACATGAATTGACTTGAGCACGAATTCGGCAAATTTCAAGAAAAACAAAGCCTGCTTGGTTTTTACCTCTTTGCATCTAAAGAAAATTCCTTACTCAAGACCGATAACCACCAAAAGTTTTTCACTTTTAAAATTTAAAAAAATAAATAAACAATTTGAAGTAAAATTTCGCACACGAAAAAAAAGTTTTCTGTACGATAGGGCTTTATAACTTTTCTTTCTTATTCTTCAATCAGCTTGTAAAAGCGAATGAAAACACGAAAACGTGATTCGTTAAGACAAGGTATCTTTTATCTTTCTCGGAGGGTTAAGAAATGAGTCAACACTCTTTGATCAAGAACTTCCCGTCTGCCTGGATTAAGTAGCTGCCAAGAATTTCGAGTAGCTCTAGGAAAAAAACTAAAAACGCTCATTCTTTACATTAAAGATATTGTGTAAGCGCAAATACTGGGAGGAAAACTTTGAGCAGAAAACAGCGGCAAATTCTTGAAATTTAAAATCTGTGTTTCAGTGTTGCAGTAGCTTGAAGACTGTTTGAAGCATAAAAAATCAAAACGCTGAAATTGTACAACAGATCCAACGTGGAATTGTATGAATTATATAATTCGTTCTCTGTTTCTGTAAGTTTTAATGCACGCTAATGAAATATTAAGTTTTTCAAAATGCCTCTTGAAAAACGTCCAGAAAATCTAATTTGAAACGTGAGCGGAATTCTGAAAACTTTACATTTACTTGAAAAATATCCGGCTTTTCAGTTTGTATTTTCCTTGAGAAACGTGTAAAAATCCTGCTAATTATCACGCATACGTACTGAAAACTATGTTCCGCCAATGTGTCATGTGAGAAAGCACTTTAAGGAAATTCAACAATATTTTTTAGAGAATCCAGAAAAAATTTTCACCCTCTTTCCATTTGCCAGTCAAGTTTGTTGCTCATATTTCACTTTATCACCATTCACCAATAACGATGTGAAATGAGAGATATTGAGTTACTTTGCATTGCAAATTTATCGAACAGAAGGCACTCCATTGCGTCAGACAAAAGTAAGCCGGATATTATGAGAAAGTAATGCTCACCTATGCTCGAGCGCGTTTGCCTCTCAAAATGGAAGTTGCTGGACTAAATTAGAGAGGATAATTTAAGCATGTGATTTCTCTGATTTCTGTCAAATTTTCACTCTATGAACGACAACTGTGATTACTTTTAAACTTTCCGACTATTGTTGCATTGATATCTTTCATCAATTGTCAACTAGGACAGTGCTCTATTGAGCGAGCTGCACATGCATTTTAATGATTTGCGATGTGATTAAAACAATAGAGATTGCACTAATTGTTTGATAGACAGCCCATAGGGAAAATGGAAATAGACCAGATAGTATTACGCTTATAACGCGAGATCATAAAGGTCGACGCACAATACGAGCACGGCTTTCTTAAAGAACACAGGAATCTCCACCACATGTCAAAAGTACAACTTCAGCAGTGATTTCATCGAAGTTTTAGAATGGAAGAGCATATTAACAAACCGAAGGATTTCACATGCATCAATGTTAAATATCTTGGCAGCCTAAATGCAATGTATCCACAAACAGGGACACTGGAAAACATTGCACGTCTATATCAAAAAGGCTGCGCCCTTAACCAGAGAGATATCAACGCTCAAATGACGGTTTCGAGAGAGAATGTGTCATTACTGTGCAAAGACACTGAGAAAATATTTAGACTACACAAAATTCTCTTCTGCGCAAGCTATAAGAAGATTCCAAGAGTTGTCGCTTTTAACTACCAAGCATCTACTTCTCCCCGACGGATTGAATGCCACGCGTTTCTCTGTTCGTCAAATGAAGACGCAAGAGGTATTGTGGCAGCACTTACGATGGCTTTCAGAGTGGCGAGTAAAGAAAGAAATTCAGACGAAATGGGTCTCGAACAAACCACCATCACGCGCAAGGTGTGGAATTTGGAATCTGCTGAAGAAAAAGAAGTGAAAGTTCTTTTCGCACTGCCAAGAAAGATTGGAGAGATTCTCGACTCTCTTACGAATTGTATCGGGACAAATTGAGGGCTTTGAAAGTCCCAGGTCCTTCTGTTGGAATTCTGTGCGTGGCTTGATTATACAAGACAGATTTTGCATGTTTATTTGCTTCACACTATCATGCAAGCATTAAACTGAAGAAGAAGAGAAAGAGCAGTGATTACATAAGTCTAGAGGATGTTTTAGCTTATTCCATCAAATTAAGGACATTCAATACTTTGCCGCTTTTCAAAGAATGATCTAGAAGCTCGCAGCCGGTTAACGAAGCTTGAGGTTCATCTCTAGAAGACTAAAAAAGTAATGGATCATTCGTAGTAGCTGTCATGAAATCAAGATCCAATATATCTGATATTAACTTTGTCTATAATTATAAATAGTTCAAGAATTATTTGAACCCGCGCTAAAGGGGTAGACGAAGAATGCCAAAAAGAGCACACATTCATGGTCGGAATTGATTAAGAGTAATATAGAGATATGGAGTCATGTATATATTTGAATCAATAGAGATCAGTCCAAAAGTCGCGGTTTATGAACCGGGACGGTAAACAAAATGTATTTATTTTCGTCAGTTTCCGACCGAGATTTGTTCCTCAGTGTAGGCAAAAGAAAGGCGGAATGAAGTTAGACAGTAATGAACCGAGAGTACTTTCGTTAATCGAAGAATCAACTCAAGTAAATTATATTTAAGACTTGCATTTAAAATCATTACGCGAAATGCGGAATAACAATGTATGCATAGCATACCCTGAAAGCTGTTTCTTCGAGCGTATTTTGAACGCTATGCTACTCTATGCAGGCTAAATGTAAATTGCATCCAAGGCTAACTAAATAAACCAAGCCACTATTGATGGTTGTGTGTTAGCTTCGTAAATTAGAGAAAAAAATTGCCGGAAAAAAGAATTCAGTGTTTGGGATAAGAGAAAATACAGGTTAACAAAATTAACGGGCAGTTAGCGATCTTCTTTAATCGTCATTTGGGTATTATATTTTTGTGTAAAATCCTCAAGGTCTCGAGGTCTTTTTCAAGGCTTCTTTGGCCACCCGAGAAAATGATATACTTGGATTTTCTGATATAGTCTTTAATCTATCATTTAAATTGATGGAATTTCCGTCTGTCCTAGTGACAAGAATTATAAAACTGCATGGTAAAGAACAAAAAAAGGAAAAGTGATGTCTCAGGTGACCACCCTGAAAGATTTGGGGAATAGAACTCCGACAGTTGTAAGATTATATATTGCATAACCACAACTTGGTCTGTCTGTTTATTAACAAAGACTTCTTCAAAGAAAAACAATCTGTCGCTCAAATTGACTGCTTCGCTGAGTTTATTTTAAGTGTGAAATTCGCCGTTAGTGTGTATGATTTGCTACCTTACATGTTAAAATCATAGCTGGATTTTCTTAACATTGAATAACCGGGGAAAGCCCTTGCGAAAGACCTGGAAGGTTTTCCAATGAACCCTGAAGGCTTTTTCTAAGGCTATGATCCGCCTATTCTAAAATGCGGGTCTTCATAAGTAAAGGAAAAGCTGCCTTCGTGACTTCATGCTTTAAAACCTCATTGATGATAATTTATTAATACAAAGGGAGTTTGAATTTACATTCACCCGAAAAGTTTCGACGCTTTCGAAAATGCATGTTCCCATATCCTTTAAATTTAACTGCTGCAACTGCACTTACCTGCCTTTTGCGAATTAGTTTGTTTGCCAACCGTGGATTAACTAGAAATTTTGCTGGAAAAAACGTGGTATGCAAATTAGGTTATCTGGCTAAACACGGACTGCACGCGCACGCAACTCACGTGCAGTGTATGCACAAAACTCGGCCGATGATTGGTTGGTTTTCCTGAAAAATATTACACTGGACTTCAAAAAAGTCGCAATGAGCCAAATTTATTTCCTGCCAACATACGTCATCTGTGCGAAGCATAGGAAAGCTTGATAATAATAAGAATGATACAGATATAAAAAGGGGCAGTACCTTCGAAGGCACAAGCTCCCATAATCTACTGAGCTTAATTACAACAATCTATGAATTGCACGAGAAAGAGTGTTTTCTTATCTCTTGATTCCGGTTAAACTCCACTAATAAGTGTACTGTAGATTCTTGGGCCTTGGTATGATAGCCATCGTTCCCTTGACATGCACTTCGTTCGGATTTTCTAGATTGCTAACCGCGGGCCAGACGCAAACTTGCAGAGTTTGTGCAGTCTCTGTCGTTTCCTCAACCTCTATAGTGAAGAAAGCATCAAGCGTATCTCTGCGCGCTTGATCGGCTGTCACGAGGGTTAATGGAGGCAGTAAGTTCACCATTCGCCAGGCAAGTCGCAAGCATTCTTTAACGTAACTCGCCAGTTTAGTATTCTTTAACATGTCATCATCGAGATAAGGCAGCATAGGAGAACTTCTCCTCCATTCGTGGTAGCATTGTTGCAACTCTGTCATCATTTTCTATTCAGTGAAAAGTGAAAGACTCTTACTGAAGATGAAAACGATCATGAACAGATTTCATAGGCTGTTACAAAAATTCCTCTATCAGAAGTGAAACAATTAAAGCTTAACTTGGAATGGAAGAGTTTTTGGCCTCTGGTTTTCATTTGAAAATCGTCCATTTCCAGAAGACATACCTTTTCCAGGTCTGTTAGATCACAGAGAACTGCCAATTCTTTTAGCATAGAAGAAGCGGCGACGTTGAAGGATTTAGATGAAAGCAGAGATTGTACTTCTTCCGAGACGTCCTGATCTAAGAACTTTGAAACCTGTTTTTAATAAAAAGACGATCTGGTATTCATTTGTATTACAAGAGTGGTCGCCTTTTTCCGCTAATTTTCAAAGGAAAAAAAAAAGGAAAAATGGACCTGCTCTCGCAGGTCAGGTTGAACTGTTACTTTTTTCATCCAGGAAATATAGCTTAAATCTTGACCTTTAACGAAATACTGCGAGGAAGCCACCCCACTGTATAAGGTCAGTAAAATAATTCAGTGCACCTTACAATGTTCTCATCTGTCAGTCTGAAGCTGTTCAATTATTTTACTTTCAATCAAGCAAAGGAATACACAATCGTAATAATATATCTGCATCAAACATTGATATATTCGTCAAGGTAATTGTAGAGGAGGAAACACTATACAATTAATTCATGGTCCCGAGGGAAACAGTTAGTTATGTTTTCCCGAGAGTGCTGATGTTTCCCGAGACGAAGTCGACAGAAATATCAGGACTCGAGGGAAAACAAAACTAACTAGTTTTCCAAGGAACCATATATCAGGGGCTTTATTATATATTTAGACTTTTCCTTCAACAATCGCAGCAAAACATTCTGAGCGGGCAACAACTGCGGAATTGTATCCCGGTCGGGATACATATGAATTTGATCAGGGGCACGTGACCAAAAATCAACCAATACAGTGCTCGTTTTGTTGAGTGAAAGTCTAGGTATATAACAATACGGAATATTGAAACTTGAAAATAGCGGGTTACCTTAGTTTGAGATTTATCATTGCATTGAGCACTGGATAATATCAAATTCGTTTAAATACCTCTGAACGGGAGTTTTGCTCACAACAGACGGCAACAGACGGCGCCCACTGCAAAAACCTCGGCAAAGCCGCTTGGGTAAAGTCCTTTTTTGCGTTTTCTGCAACTTTGTAGGCAAGCTAAACGATATAAAACTGACAGTTATATGAAAGCAATAACGTTTGTCTTGTTGAAGACGTGAACCTCTCGTAAAAATGTACACAGAAATAAGTTTTTGTCATACAACAGCCGCATCTTTTGGCTCTCAGTGGAGAGCGCTCCTCATATCTTGAGCAAGGCTTTTCAGTGAGATGTGCTTTTTTAATGCGCGCCTCGTCTTAGTCGTTTAAACGTTGTGTACTCGATGGGAAAAGGGGTTTCTTTTTATAATGTGAATTAAAACACGCCATTTTGTTGACCCTGCTTGCATTAAAAGAAACTCTGATAACAACGGGAGTCAAAAATGGACTCAGTGACTTGGTCATTTCAAACTGAGCTACTTGAGTTTCCCAATGCCGAAGATGAACCACTCTATTTCTGCAGAAAATAAGACACAAAAACCGGAGAAAGCAGCAGTGTGAATCTAAGTAGGTAGAGTTCATGCATTATGTTTATTAAGGTGGACTTTTACAGTGATCCCTATAATTCATACCCTTGTTTCGTAGAATCAGTTGTCCCAGTTCTTTTCGGTTTTTCGCAATCAAATCCCATTTTTACCACCATCACAGAACTGTTGCCTCACAGTTCACTGAGTCTCAAAGAGGAGCACTATTGTGTCACATGAACTAATCAAACCAATCAAATACAGAGAACTTAACGTTTGTGCCATCTATCTTGAATAAGACGAAAACGTTCAGGGAAAGTTGATTATGAAATTTGAGAATCAAGTGAAGCTATGATCCTCGCAGTTATGAACACAATTTTTGCGTTCATAACTGCGAGGATCATAGCTTCACTTGATTTTATATCCGCAGTTCATATATGATCCATTTCATAT
>NC_090881.1:32022956-32035456 GCF_036669935.1 Montipora foliosa
AGTCATTCAGTCAGTCAGTCAGTCAGTCAGTCAGTCAGTCAGTCAGTCAGTCAGTCAGTCAGTCAGTCAGTCAGTCAGTCAGTAAGTAAGTAAGTAAGTAAGTAAGTAATCTTTATTTATGCACCGTTGTACAGATTCACATCAAGTCTTTATCAGCGTAGGTAAGATGCGTGTAATCGGCATACATTCTAGGATAAGAGTTAGTTAAGCAATTTGGTAAGTCGTTTACGTATAGCAAAAACAATAGAGGACCCAATATAGTCTATAGTCACTAACAGAACATATTAGAGTTCGGTTTTCTAAGTATGATTTAAACCAATTGTAAGCATTTCCTTGAATTCCGTAGGTACTTAATTAAGACAGTAATATCGTGTGGTCTACTGTATCAAAGTCTTTTCTTAGATCTAAAAATACTACAGCATTAACGTTAACACGATCAATATCAAAAGCCCAGCTATCGGTCGCCTCTAGTAGAGTAGTGACGGTAGAATGGATAGAGCGAAATCCGGATTGACTTTTTGAAATAATGCTATGTTCTGATAGGTACGCGTACACTAGATCGTACTTTATTCTTTCGAATACCTTGGCCACTACAGAGATAACAGAAATGGGACGGTAATTGTTCATATCAGTTGAACTTCCCTGTTTGATTAAAGGCGTAACTTTAGCACATTTCCAGTCATCTGGGAATATGCCTGGACAGGTGGTTAATGAATTTTTCTCTTAAAACATTCCAAGTTCTTGACTTTTTTCATTGAACAGTTTAAAATGTATTTTCTTGTTGCGTGACATTGAGAACAATACCATATGAATGTCACACTGATAACTTTGACAATTTACAATCATAAGTTTGAATGACAAGTTCATTTATCAATATTTTCCCTTCAAACCAACAGTAGAGTGCAATCTATTTGATTATCTCATCTCAGTTTACAATGAAATAAAAAAACATCGTATGCGCAAAACTCCGAGATCCCGACCGCCACAGAATGGCGCATGCATAATTGTACGTATTATTTACCATGAGGTAGCTCAAAGGAGCCCTTGCTAATTCTAGTCCAGTTCATCAATGAGCTGGCTCACACTAGCCTTTGATTCTTCCTCGTTATCATGCTGAGAGACCACATGAGATAGCGAGCGCATGCGCCAATCCGTGCGACGTTTCACGCGGATCAGTGAAGATGTGTGTAAGATCTGAAGCTTTCTAAGAAACGAAAAATCAGTCAAGGTTCTTTTATACAACGCCTGAAGAGCAGGATCAACAACGAGAGCAAAAAAAAAAAAGAACAGTCTCCTTGAAAAATGAGAGTCAAAGACCGGTGATGCAACCAGCGCCACAAGGGCTCCAAAAGGGAAGCCAACTCAAGACGAAATAAATACTGAAAAATGGACCAAAGATCCCTCTTTGCTGCTCACATGTGGCACTAATCAGGCGGAGACGCCAGACCTTGCTGAACGCAATGCAAAAGCAAGAAAACAACCACGGGGAAAAAGCGCGCCAAAAGAGCCACCATCATCAATGACAACAACGACAGGGCTGACCCTTGTACAACAGGGCAGTCTTCAAGCGAAAATATCGCAGAGATTTTGAAGCAGTCATTCGAACACCTGGCTACAAGCATGCATGCAGGCTTCTCGTCGCTGGGAAATTTGCTCAGAGAGAGAAATCAGGGCCTAAGCAAGCTACAGAGGGAGGATTCCTCTTCCTCTGGCGACGAATCTGATGAGACAACAGAGCCGCCAGCTAAAAGGCGCAACGCTGATGATCAAGATCCCGCTCAAGATAACGTCTCTTGAAGCGAAGAGAAAAGCAGTATTCTACTACGGATCAGGAAGGTCCCGAAATTAGTGCCAGCCTAGCCATGATTAACAACAATTTGTTGAAAGAGAAAGCGGATGCTGAAAAGCTGTACGACATCAGGAAGCGCTACGGCAAGCCCAAAAACTGCGACGCGCTCACCGAAACAAAGATAAATATTGAAATTTGAAAAAATCTTTCAGACAGAGCAAAAACAGTGGATATCAAGCTCCAAAAGGCACAAAAGTCGTTGGTGACAGGAACCACCGCTGTCACAGTTCAAGTCAACGACTTACTGAACAAAGCTGGAAAGCGGCCAAAGCAGCAGATTGTTGAGAGGGGGGTATAGGGGTGGGGGGGAGATCACGTTTCGCATAAACTGAATCAGGCTTTTCGCGTTTCAAGCGCTAAAAACCGCATTTTCACGAGTAACGGACAAACATTTGGCTATTTCACGGAGTTGCGAACAGCTTAATAACTGAGGCCTTAGACTTACCTCTTATTGCCACAAAACAGCCCTAAATGACGTTATAATGATACGTCCCGATCGTGTTCTCGGCGCCATAAAAAGAAAATTCAGTTCTCTGTTATTTCCTCCAACGTCTTGTCTCGATTCCTGGCCACTAACATTTTCATCCTCCTCTGGCTCTTCATCGTACTCCTTGTCATTCATAGATGCCTGATCCATATTACCTTCGGTGGGCTTTTTTGCACATTTACATTCTGATCTCCGTCATGTTCGGATGACCAGACAATTCTCTCACCTACAGACTGAAGAGTGTCAGATGTCTGGTACGTTTAAAGGAAGGGTTCCCACCTTATATTTTGTCGTTTCCTTCCTCACCGTGCGCTGCCTAACACATTTTCCATGATCTCTTGCCCATTTCCTCATCAGCTCCTTGTCCTCTGGACTCATCAATGGACTTTTCAAAGGCTCTATGCGAGGAAGATCTTTCCAATTGATCTGCGAGGATGGCACTGGGTAGTAAGACGATGAGTGAGTGAGGTAGTAGGCAGACCACCTTGCCATACTCTTGGCTGATTCTAACATGTGGCTTTCAAAGTCCCTAGCATACTGTAATGGTAGGCACGTAGGGTACTTAAGATGTGTCACTGCGTGAAGATTTTCAACCTTCAGGGTTAACAGGCTTTCGCGATTGACCTCGGTTTTCAGATTAAGTTTTTCGATGTTGAGATTTAATTTCTTTAAAGAAACCCTCCATGCCTATAAAGGAAGTTGCCAAGGTGATTGGGCAATTAGTCTCAAGATTGCCAGGAGTCCAATATGGACCTCTGTTCTACAGGACCAAAGAAATTGATAGAAATGAGGCTCTTAAAACCAACAAAGTTAACTATGAGGCTTACATGAACTTATCGCCTGGGTCTAGAACTGACCTACACTGGTGGATAGCTAATCTGCCCTCAGCTTATCAAAATATGTCTCCATGTACACCGGTTGTTTAAATGACCACAGACGCTTCAAAAACAGGGTGGGGGCAGTGTATAATGGGCAGGCAGCCCAGGGCATATGGTCCCCTGAAGAGCGACAAAAGCACATCAATGAACTCGAAATTCTAGCAATTTTGTTTGGGTTTGAAATCATTCCTCACTGCATTAAGGGGAAAGCACGTTTCCACTAAGCGTGATAACTCTACCGCTGTTTGCTATATCAGTGCCATGAGCGGTACAAAATCTCCTCAGTGTAATGTGCTCACGAAAGACTTGTGGCTGCTTTGCATGAAAAATTATATCTGGCTTACTGCATGCCACCTTCCAAGGTGTTTTCAATACACAGGCTGATCAACAATCTAGGGTTTTTAATGAGCGAACTGAGTGGAATTTATAGCCAGACATTTTTGCCAGAATATTGGGGAAACTTGGTACTCCAGAGATAGACCTTTTAGTGTCCAGACTGAACAAACGGCTGCCCTATTACCAGATATGCTTCCTGGAAACCAGACCCAGAAGCTGTGTATGTAGATGCATTCACGATGTATTGCGGTGATACGTTTGTTTGTATGTTTCCCCCATTGTCTCATTTCCAGACTGGATGCCTTCAGAAGTTGGAAAAGCAACGAGGACATGCACTGATAATAGGACCAGTTTGGCCAACACAGGTTGGGTGGCCAAAGCTACTGAGTCTCCTGACAGCCACCCCTTTAACACTTCCATGTCTGAAGGACCTTCTTACTCTTCCTCATTCACGGGCTTAACATCCCCTAAAGAACCAGCTTCAGATGATGGCTTGTCTCTTGTCAGGGAGAACTACAGGACAAAGGGCATGATCAGGGACAGCTGCCAGTTTGCTCATGCAATCATGGAGAGGAGGAACCAAAAAGCAATATTCATGTTACCTCAAGAAATCGGCTGAGTTTTGTACTAAAAAGGAAGTTAATTCTTTTCAGCCATCTATAACAGAAGTTTTAGACTTCCTCTTTTGTAACGTATTAGCATAAATTAGAGGACACGTGGTCGAGCGAACTTTAGTGGCCATGGCAGTGTTGTACTTTAGGTTGCAAGTTGTGTTATTAAAATGTTATAAATAGTCGATCGAGTACGGATCCACTAAATCTTTGAACTTTACAGCCATGGACTTGCGTATAGTGCTATTAACACTGCAAGAAGTGCACTCTCTACATATTTTTCAGTCAATGATGGACAAAGCATAGGACAACACCCACTTGTCCAGCGGTTGCTCAAGGGAATTTCCCAGTCCAGACCACCAAAGCCAAAATACAAGAAGATATGGGCTGTCCAAGTTGTACTGAACTATTTGGGTGGCCTTCACCCAGTTGAAACAATGACTCTTAAGCAGCTTACGCTTAAGCTGGTTATGCTGTTATTACAAATGTTACCGCAAAAGCGCGATTTACAAATTGCAAACGTGCGATTTGTAAATCGCAAAAGTGCGAATCTTGTTATTTCCTTATCGCAAAATTAGCTGCTTTGCGATTTATAAATCGTAAAGTTCGTCATCTTGCCATTTGTAAATTGCAAAGTTGGGCATCGTGCGATTTATAAATGGCAAAGGTACTTGAATATGGCAAGTAAAAATATAAATATATGTTACTCTGGTGTTTGAATTATAAATTATGTACAATAAAAAACGTTTTCCGACGTTTCGGTTGTAATCAACAACCTTCATCAGGGGAAGTGAAAGATAAAATTTACACGAAAGCTAAGATATAAACCAAAGCGCTAATTAAATTCTTGAGGCTTGGGAAATAAACTGTGCTAAAAACCCCCTCAACCGAGACGATGGAGCACTACTCCCCAAGGAGTACTTGCATTTGACTATTGCAGAAAGAAAAAATGACACTAACTTTAGAATTTTTAATTAGCGCTTTGGTTTATATCTTAGCTTTCGTGTAAATTTTATCTTTCACTTCCCCTGATGAAGGTTGTTGATTACAACCGAAACGTCGGAAAACGTTTTTTATTGTACATAATTTATATTTCAAACACCAGAGTAACATATATTTATATTTTTTACTTGCCAATGGATCCACCTGGTGACAAACCCAGTTTTAATAGTACAAAATATAGGGAAAAAATACTTAAATAATATTTTTACATTCGGCGCCCCATACCCCACACCCTTCCCACCCTACAAATTTTGGCGTTGGGTAACACGTACATTCAGTCAGCTCCTCAGCTTCAAACACTGATTGGCGCATGCGCTCGCTTTCTCATGTAATCTCTGTAATCTCTCAGCATTCTATAACGCGGTGCTTTAACTTCCTAGTAAGTCTCGTTTAATATTACAATTATCACAATCACGTGTTGTTCAAGTGTACCACCAAGGAAGCATACATTCATACATCGGTCTGTTTGACAAATCGTTCAAATCTCGATACAGAAACCACCAGTGCTCTTTCAAAAACGAACGGTATAAGAACGCAACCGAACTCAGCTGATATATATGGAACTCGAAAGACAAGAAAATTGAGTACAACATCAACTGGAAATGGCGAATAATAATAAAGCAAGCGAGATCGTATTCCAACTAAACCAAGAAATGTAATTTGTGTTGTGAGTAAACCGTTTTTTTACAAATACAGTCGACTCCCCATAACTCGAACCTTCAAGGGAAATTAAAAAAGATTCAAGTTATCGGGAGTTCGGAGTTGAGCACCAATCCTTTATGATGAAAATACAGGCACTGAAGTTAAATGTACCCCAAACCAACCTGACACCTGAACTAGACTGATACGTTTTGTGCAATGCAAAAAAGGATAAAGATTACAGGGCTGCTTCAAAATAAATTAAATGTTTTGGACTGTAGTACACTGCTTGTTTTGATTTGTCACGTACTGACAGACGTGGTTTGAGTTATCAAGGGTAAAAATATGTAGAGAATGACCTGAAGGGAAACGAAAATTGGTTCGAATTAGTGGAAAGTTCGAGTTACCGAGGGTTTGAGTCATCGAGGGTTCGAGTTATCGAGGCTAAAATTGCAGTAAATGCATGGGAAAATCGATTCTCGTTCGAGTTAGCGAGGGTTCAAGTTGTCGGGAGTCGACTATATATGTGTAAAACTGCAGCTTTTTTACAATCATATATTCGTAAAAAAACGGTCCAATCGCTATAACTTTCCAACGATTTATGCCAATGTCCTAAATATTTTGTAATTTGTTTTCCTACCAAGGATCTTAGTGACAAAACAGAAGTAGAGGCAAGAAATGGAAGAAAGTGGCCGGCCTTGGATGTTTTTGCGAAAAGCCTTCAATTCTTGAAAAAGGTTGCCACGGACACAGTGAATGAGCGCCATCTCAGATCAGATAAGGACAACCCTGACGTAGAAGTGATGTACAAGCCTGAGCAGATTCAGTGGGTTATAACAATTCCAGCAATATGGAGGATGTCCGCAAAACAATTTATGAGAAAGGCTGCTTACAAGGTAAATCAGTGTATTTTGTCTAAAACTGGCGTTGCCATGGCTGAAAACGGCCGAATGCTCGCCTGAATGGCAGACTTTTGAATGGGGGGAGGGGAAGGGGGGAGGGGGGGGGGAGGAGAGAGGATGAGAGAGAAGGAAAACAAAAGCTTAACTGATCCCTTTTTTAGCATGACAGGTCTGTTTGAAATTTGAACCAGTCAGAATTATTTGCAAACAGTTTAGTGTGACAAGTTGCAGTCTTAAGCTATCGAGAATATTTCAAGGCGAAACAAGGGTTTAACGAAAAGTATATAGATATCTTTCCAAAAAAAACCTCGAGATTTGCGTTTTTGTTTTGAGAATCCAACGATCAACGTCTCGTTCTTTGGCAAACAATAGTAGTCAAAAACAAGTGGTCTCCTGCAGTGACTTCAAAGCATCTGTTTGGTTTTAACCAATCGTGGCATCGTCAAGAATCTAGGCTTACTCAGCTGCGGTTTTCCACCAAATGGCTTTGGCTGTTTACCATGCACTGAAAATCAGTCTGCTCGGAGGTTAGTTTATCCAATACTATTTCCCGACTCGGGAAGAGAAGAGGCACCACTGAAACCGATAAACTTGTTATTAAGAGAAATTCAAGGGCTGGTCGTTTCTTCATCATTTAAGTCGCTTCGTCAGCATACGGATTTGTCACTGACACTTAAGTCTATTCGCCAACACACATCGTTGACCAGCAAAGAGGTGAAAAAAATATAGCGTGTCTCTCTTTTCGTTCAACTTCGTTCGGAAGCTTTCAACATCCAACATGAACTGGTGCACTGTTGAATTTTTTATTAAACATGAACTGCAACTCTTGCTGATCGACAGTAAAATGTTCAGTCAATCGTGCGTTCAGGGTGCGTCCCCTGCTTGAACCGAAAACGAAGAGTGAGCAGACGTTTGTCGCCATCGCTTATTTCCCTTTCGTAAACGGTCGTTGCCATTTGAAACGGTCGATGCCAGTTCTCAGAACGGCCGTTGCCATTTGAAACGGTCGATGCCATTTTTTTTAGCTCTGAATTACACTCATTAGGTCTAACAACTCAAAAGGTTGCGGTTACTGGGAGTTGTTTCTCGCTGGTTATATGAGTTAGGGTTCGGGTTAGGGTTCTGTTTAGGGTGAAGGCTAAGAACCCGAGTTCGAGTCTTGAAATTTTCGGACTCTTTTTTTCCTCCAGTTTTTCTTTTATAAATGTTTTTTTTCCTTTTTTGTCTTAATTTTTGTTATATTTTTTCTTAGTTTGTTTCTTTTAATTTTCTTTGAAGTGAAGTGTGTAGTCGACCGTTCTAAATGGCATCGACCGTTTCAAATGGCAACGACCGTTCTGAGAAATGACAACGACCGTCTACGAAAGAAAAATTAGCGTCGCCATCACAGTTTTGCGCAATGATTCAGCGTGCAAAAATCAAGAACAGTGACTCTTGGTTGGAAATAAAGTAGTTCCCAAAGCAACCTTTTTAAAATTATTTATTTTAACGGAGTACCCTTTGCAGTTTGCAATGGTTGCCCAGTTTATAGTTTACAAGTACCTTAAAATATGCGAAGATTTTGAATCTCGATCTCGTGAATTCTCTCGTAGAATTCAGATCAGGGACGGATCGAGGATTTTTCTTAGAAGGGAGTACACCACTAAGGAATGGCGTAGCTGACTGCAGAGTACTAGTTGTATTAGAATGCCGCAGGTCTTCTCGGGGAGGGAGCGAAGGGGGTGCGCACCCCCTGCACCCTCCCCCTAGATCCGCCCTGCAGATTGTGATATTTTTCGTCATTCCAAAAATGCGTGGTAGAGCAGCAGTAATCCAGTTCCTAAAGATCATATTAAGCAATTCAAAAAGCTCATTGCTCAGTCTTTGGAAGGGTAATTGGAAAATCAAACGAGCTGCCCTTATAAATGACAATTAGTGATGGTGGTTTGAAAATAATAGATATTGGATCAATGATCACTGCACAAAGAGTAGTTCTCTTAAAAAATCTGTCAACCAGAAGATAGAAGCTTTTAAAGGTTGTGTTTTGCATTTTTTTTATGCAAGACAGGGGGTAACTTCATTTTACGGTGTACAATAATGACACTCGAAAACTCTTCAATCTTCATACCAAAATCATTTTATCAAGAATGTCCAGACGCTTAGTCTTTCCAGTGATGGACAAACAAGATACCGTCTTCTACGAGGATGTAGTAACAAAACCAACTTATTTCGAACAATCCATACATCAGTATAACAAATAAGTTTCTTTTCAATAAACATACGCTGGCGAAAGGTATTTTAACCTTAGGTGATCATACAGGTACACAGTCGTAAGGCTCTTCATACGCTATACTAACCTTTCCTCAGCTGAGTATTATTTGTATAAATGAATGGGGGTAACAATTGAAGAAAACGGGGTAAACAAATTGTCCGCTATACACGTAGCGAATTTGGGCATACAGGTCATCTTAAAATTGACCTATCTATTTATATATCCACATGATATACATAGACGTATTGAAAATTTGTTTTTTTATATAGGCGGGGATAGCAAGTCCAGAAGATCCTGACCAGCTGATTCTTGCTCTTGAACCTGAAGCTGCTTCCTATTACTGTCGAAAGTTGCCTTTCAACTCTTTCAAAGGACACCAAGAAAAAGAATTCGTAAAGGAAACGCTAAACGATGAGAAGGTTCCTTACATGGTGATTGATAATGGAGGTAGGTTCTCCGTTAGTATGTGGAACAGAAGTTAGAATCCTTCGTTTCTACGGAGATTCAAATTAAAATTGCCAAACACCTGCTAAAATGCTATTCAAACATATCTTTATTATCCTTGTTGCTTCAAAAGGGCAGACATACCATTTTAAATCATCACTCCACGTAGTCCGGTGTAAGGTCAATCGAACGCACCCAAAAAAGTGAACTTTGGAAACCAAGCAGATCCAAAGGCGATCCTTCCTTAGTGCAACCAAAAAAGCATTCAAGAACTTTGTCATCTGTCTTCATCAACAAGAGTACTTAATGATGGGTATTGATGAAATGAAGAAATGCCTCTAGAGTTCAAGCAAATGCCAGTAAACTGAAACAGCCTTCAATGAAGGCTCCGGGACACCGGTGCATTGTTCAACCAACATTCTTTTAACGAGTCTCCGTTTTAATCAATTGTTAGTCACTCACTATAGCAAAGAAATCTCTTCATTTTATGCTGTTTGCTGTAATTTGACTCTAAATTTCTTTTCGTAGGAGGAACTTTGGACATAACTGTTCATGAAGTCAATGCTTCGGATGGCTGTATACTAGAATTAGATTGTCCTTCTGGTGGCCTCTTTGGAGGCATTCACGTTGATAAAGAATTTGAAGATTTAATGAATGAAGCATTTGGCACCTTTTTCATGAGAAATTTCAAAGAAGGTTTCCCGAATGATTGGCAAACTATTATGAATCGCTTTGAAACTCATAAACGGGCTGAAGAAGATGTCGATAATGATGAAATAAGCATTCCTCTACCATTAAACTTCTGGAGATCTTGCAACCATGATATCGGAGATGCTAGTGACATCAACAAAAGGATATCGCGTTTTTATGCAGACAAACTTTTTGTTAGCAGCGACTACCTGAACATTTCCATGGAAATGTTATCCAAACTATATCAGCCAATAGTTTCAAAGATTGCCGATCATGTTGAGACTTTGCTCGCAAAGGACAGCCTTAAGGATGTTAAGACCATTTTTCTTGTCGGAGGTTTTTCTGAAGCACAATTTTTGCGAAAAGAAATTTCTCGTCGCTTCTCCGACAAACGCATTCTCATTCCACATAACCCAGAACTCGCTATAATTCATGGAGCGGTCGAATTTGCTCAAGACCCGAGTTTGCTTCAAGCTAGAATCATGGGAAAGACGTATGGGGTAAATGTATTAGAAGACTTTGACCCTGCTAGACACCCACTTCACAAAAAAATTGTTCGGTCGAATAAAGAGTACTGCGACGACGTTCTTAGAACTGTGGTTAAAAAAAATGAACGGATAGATATCATGGAGAAGAGATCGTACTCGTTTTCTCCGGTCGATCCCGAGCAAACCTCAGTAGCCTTCCAGATTTTCAGCACGAACCAGGAGAAAGCTGAATTCGTCACTGATCCAGGAGTCGAAAGTGAAAACGTTGAAGTTGAGGTTGCCACTCCGGATACAACGAAGGGCTGTGACAGAGTTATCAGGATGGATGTCATGTTCGGTGGCACAGAGTTAAAAGTCGACGTCACCGACGTTGAATCCGGTAATGTTAGCAAGGCATCCGTCAGACTCGTTTCAAAACCGGGTTTTCATTCTCGTTTTCACTGAAAATGGTTGCTATCAATGAACAGTGCAACGATATACAACTTGCTTTTGTGTACTCTGTTCTCTAATCAAAAAGGCACATGTCTCGAAAACACATTGCAACCTCTTTAGAATGCAGTTTTCACTGGTTTCCAGCCTTCCCCGTTACTCCGTTGCTGTAGAGGGCGGCAAAGATGATTTTCGGCTTCCTTTTTTCACGTCCCAGAAACATTGAAAAGCGAAATGATTGACCGGCATAATTAACTATAAAGGAATAGCTACATCATTTTGAATTATTCTTTTGCGTATATGAAAAAAAAAAAAAAAGGCTAAAGCCAATCAAAACAGAGCTGTCTTAGCGTCAAGGGATATATGATAGTTTTCTCGGGAAAACCTGTTCCTAAAAATAAAGTTTACTCGGGAAAGGGTTTATCCAAGGAACTAGTGGAGACAGAGGCTCCCCTTGATGTGCTCATGTGGATGTCTGAGATAGTACATGTACTTTTTTTCAGAGGCAGGAGCTGTCATTTTGAAAATCTTTAAATTCAGCGCGGATTGGATGGAGGGACTGGGGACCTCCAATTGTTTTCGGTCCGTGCTTTATATCCATTAAACTACAGTGAAATATTTTGAAAAAACAATTTCCTATTGGAATCTGAACATAACTTAAATATATAATTATTATGTATTCTTTCAGTAGAACTTGAAATATTAGATTAAGGTGCACCTGGGTACAAGGATAAACCCGCTTTTTCATAGGCGTTTCGTTTAAAAAATATATCAACTATTTTACTAGCAACCTTTGTGGTACTCATGGCGATGAATACAAATCTCTTTCAAAGAATTTCCTCTATCTTCACTATCTTCAATCTGCGGGGTTTGTGTAGAGATATCAGTGGCGGATCCAGACCTGCTGGCCCCAGTTGTTCAAAAGGTGGATAACGCTATCCACCGGATAAATCACTATCCACTGTATAGCGCAATTGATTTCGCTATTACTTATCCAATGCATAGTGATTTATCCGGCAGATAGCGCTATCCATCGTTTGAACAACTGGGGCCTGGAGGTAAGGTGGGGGCCCGCTCTCAAACATTTTGTTGTTGCCCTTTCACAGTTTTGGTGGCTTTGGTCCAAAAATAAGGGGGGGGGGAGGAGGTGGGCCCCCCGGGCCCCTCCCCTGGATCCGCCACTGGATATTTGCATGCATAGGTGGTGAGTTTTGAATGAAAGCATGATCACTTATTACAAAATTACGGTTAATTGTAAAATCGTAAATCAGGGTTTGAACCCAGCCTTGGAGTCATAACATAATTAAGTGCAGTACGTGCAGTCCGATTTTTTCAGAAGGACTGTTTGGGATGGCCTGCGAATGCAAATGTATTGTAAAACACCTCGGTTAGGGTTAGGTCAGTTTGTTACATAAGTGGCTTCAATTTGGAAGGCAAGAGTCTACCCTCAACCTCAAATGCAAAAATGAACCGTTTTATTAGTAAAGCAATTAG
>NC_090881.1:32040456-32067956 GCF_036669935.1 Montipora foliosa
TTCAAAGCAGTAAGGAATAGTTGATTTTTGGAAACAGAGAGGAGTGTTCTTTTGCAAATAAATGAATAGGGAGACAGTAGAAAGTTATATTTTGACAAGCCCGCAAATATAACTGCTCCAAGATATGATATAAATACAAAGTATCACGTGGACATCTCTCGGTCCACCTTGATCTCACAAAAAGGAAGGCTACATCACCACCTGTTCATTCTTGGATGCAAATTTCTCTTTAAATGGTGTTGTGTGGTAAGATTTTAATGCTGTCTTTGAAAAGAAGGGAGGAGAATGATAAAAAATAAAGCCATCAAAGATTCCGGACATCTAAAACGCACAGCTGTTGGAGACAAGAACGAAAAAAAAAAAACAAGATTACAAAGGTTTCTTATGTTTCAAGACAAGGAAATGTGATAATTATAGTGCACGTTTATTGCAGCCTACTCAGAAGTTCGGTGAAACAAGCTTCGCCTGTACGGTCAAATTTACCATCATATTTACAATCAAGAAATCGGCACTCGCAACTGTCTTCCCAGAAGTTGGATATGACGTTGCCCTTGTCCAAAAAAGGGGTACAAACTTCATCATCATCATATAAGCCACTCACCGTGTTATCTGAAAAACATGCCGCTACTTTATCACCCCGCGGGCTCCACTGTACTTCAAATATCCCTCCATTGCCATGGAAACTGTGAACTAAGGTACCAGTCTACAATAGCGTAAATAACAGATAAAGAACATCAACCATACTGCACATCTACAGTGAGTGAACCGTGGTTTGAAATAACCATATTAACAGCGAACAGAGCACAAGAGACACAACATCCGCCGTTGACAAGTTTAATAAAAAATAATAAACCACAGACACACCTGTGTTGACCAGACGTTCAAAGATTTATCAAAGGACCCAGAAGCTAAATATCTACCATCAGGACTGAAAGCTACTGAATAAACTGGTTCTTGGTGCTTGGAAAGTGACATGACACAGTTTCCACGTTCAACTTCCCACAGCTTGACTGTGGTATCATACGATGCACTAAGAAGAAAAGAACGTAGTGAGCAGCCTGGGTTTGTAAGGAACATGTAATAATGTAAGCTCCCAGCGAGCAGGGAATTCTTTGATTATGAAATCCTTTACTCGATAATATATTTTTCATGGGATGGTTAACTAGATATTTCATCGATACAAGGTATTTACACATTTGACGCACACACTAGTGGGGCATTTTGTCTTTCTACAATTAATAAAATTCGTGTTTGTTATGCGACTTTCACAAACATGGAAAATAAATCCAAAAGGCCAATTAAGATCGCGCGCGATCCTCCAGTCGCTTCAGTAGACTCGATTGACCAGCCGTTTTGTGCGCCCACGTTCCTCCGCGCACACCACGGCTAGATCACTGGTCCAGCCAATTGTATTTTCCACCAATCAGAAAGTCGCCTGCCTTCCAAGTACAAAATACAATTAGTGGAATACAATTGCGACAGGTGCTACGTCCCGGAAAAACAACGCGGACCAGTGATATAGCCGTTCGTTGGGAGGAAGAAGTTAACCGCATTCCCAAAACGGCTGGAAATCGAGCCTCCCAATCGCTGTACTTTTAAACATTGCGCGCGACGCGATTCCTGTAGAGCGCGAAGTGATTCCGACAAGCTCACCAGGAGTTTTCGCAGCTCAATGGGTTGAGAAGCCGACCAATGTTACAGAGGTTGTACGTTCAAATCCTGCCTGGGATTTTGTTTTTCCGTTTTCCTAGCCTAGCGGTAGCTGGCGACATTGTTGGCGCGGGAGGAAAATTAACGAGCGGCAAATGGGGTCATTCTCTGCGCCAAAAATACTACCAGCTACGCAGGCAACGGTTCTCCTTTCGCCTGATACCAAAGGCTAAGCTCTTTTACACCATCTACCACTTATGGTTGCATTTACTTTTCCATTTTTTTTTTGTAATGGGTTTTATCAGAAACCCATAAGGGTTGAAACGTGTAACGCGCGTTCACAGCTTCCGAATATTCAGTGCTAAGTACCATATTTGGAAAACCCTCGCTCCAGTTAATTTCGCGCGAGAACATTGGTGGTATTGCATCACGGTGTTCTTCCGAACTGATTGGTTGAATGTTTCTCTCTTGTTGTTCCAAATATGGTACTTAGCAAGTGGAATATTCAGAAGCTTGTTTCCCAGCACACAAGGGGCCGTTACACGTTTCAACCCTTATGGGTTTCTGGTTTTATATGAAGACTAAGGGGTCATTTCCTTGGGATTCACAACAAGTCTGTGACATATTGATGTTATCTTTCCTACCCTGATGACGAATGCCCACTTTGAATGGGCGTTGCTGTTGATGCACCTTAAATCACAGATATTTTATTTCTAGAGCACACTATCAAAAGCACTGTTCCCAGCCCCTCCATGGCCAAACTATGCAAATATTCCACTCAAGAGATGGAAGAGGATATTCACAGAAACTTTGCATTCTTCCTGTTCTATTGATCAGTTGCACTGTACTCGAAACAACATCTTTCACAAGGACATGACAATATTAATATTTACGACTGTTCGACTGTATTTTACAACTTACCTAGCTAACATAAGAGGAGCATTTGGACAAGCTGTTGTGGGTCCGGTTGGACTCCAAGCTATTGTATAAATTTCTTTTTTATGACCTTGAAGATCAAGGACCCACGAATCTTGTTTTGCACTCCAAACCTACAGGAGTTAAGCCAGTTTAGCCTACAAAAGTTAACATTCTGTCCATATACATGGATGTTACGACAGGGAAGGAAAGTTTTCATGACTTAACTAAACCATTGCTCATGCTTTAGGGGAGAATGCAGGAAGTAGCTTCCCCTGAGGCTCAGAAACAGTGTCCCACTATCTTATCTAAAGGCCGGCTTACATGCCATAATTTGGTGGCACGATTTTTCAGCCTAACATTATCGAAGCACAAATCATACTTGTTTTTGATCTCAGCCATTTTGATTGCAATGCTTCTAAGTTGAACCCATGCCCAATCCTCAAATTCTGATTGACACCCTGGCTTCTTTGAAAGTATCGGCCCAACTTACAAAAAGCAGGGCAACAGATTTTCTGAATTGGGCTGATTCTTGTTTTCACAAATCGGCCACAAATCAGGTGTCAAAATACACAAATGATTCATGCTCCAATAATGTTGGACTGACAAATCGTAACACGTAAACCAGGAGACAGCAGGTATGTGTAATCATCATCAGTTCAGGAAGGTATGTGTAATATCCCCTATTTTTATGTCTAATTTCCTGAGATTCCTATTCTCTTTAAGACCATAAAATGACCTAGTTTCATTATGTCTTCATGGCCATTACTTTTTTCTTACCTTAGCTGATAAATCATCTGAACATGAAGCTAATAATGAACCTGTTGGATCCCATTTGATAGCATTCACTTCACTCTGTCAAAAGGAAAAAAAGGCTTAAAATAGTAAATGCAATGCAGTGGGTCTTCCATGTCTCAAATATAGACATGATGCTTGGATTTCCAGCTTTAAGCAAGAATCCAGACCTAATTCCACTGGAATGAGGAAATTCATCATATGTTTGGTTGACTGAAAAAAGAAGGGATTGGCATTTGAGACAAAAAAATATTTAAATTTTTCACAGAAGATTGTCACTGGACCACCTAAAAAAATCCATCAGGTGCTTTACATTATGTAATGTCATATAATTATCCTTGGATTAAAGAGGAGCTTGTAGTTGGGTATGTCTCTGAATGTAAGTTTACATGAACTGTACTGTCCTGACTATGATATAGCAGAAGAAACAAACACCGCACTTTGGGTACTGTGAAACTTTGGCACACCTAAGATTTCTAGATGGATTACATTCGACCAATCCATGTAAATCACTAAAAGAGATGGGTACTACATTATCAATATTCTAGTGTTATATAAATTATATTGACAATTTTCTATAAGCATTTCTTGAATATTTTCAAGGGATGGATAAACATGACCTAAAAATTATGATCTGAAAACAAAATCAAAAACAACATACGAAATAAACTCACAGTATGTCCTTGAAAAGACTTGACAGGCTTGTCTACTCCTATTCTACAGATATGTATTATTTTGTCTGTTGAACATGACGCAAAGCTACTGTTGTTCTGCCAGTCCACATCCAGTGTAGGAGCTATGAGATGGTAAACAAAGTTTGCCGCATTAACAACCAATCACTGACCCATTTCTGTGACAAATTTTATTGTTTTTAAATGATCAGTGGTTAATTTAACCCTTTCAGTTATGAGAATGAGACTTGTAGATTTTACTCTGTTAATGCTTTGACGTCCAAACTGGCCAAAACCAGCCAGACTTAGTATTTTACTCGGTCTAACGCCAGACGATTTTACTTGTCAATGGGGAACCCCTGGGAGTCAATGGGTTAATAATATACATGAAAATATTACTCTATTCTGATTGGCTGAGAGCAGTGCAGTTCCAGCGTAACAAAGTGCAAAAAGTGTAATACCAGTGAAATTTACAGTGCAAAGCAAGAGCGTGCCCTGGATGGCACAATTTATGGCACAATTTTTCCTTGATTGTGTGATGCGCATGCGTTTCTTCTACTTAACCATCGCAAATTTTTTCATGTATATTGATAAGCAATCACATGATTTTTCTCATGCAATTTGGAATAAATAAGAACTTGTAAATTTTTTTAAAGACTACAAATTGCACTTGCCCTAAAAGTCACACTCAAAATCACACTTGAAATCACGTGATTACCTATACCTAATACCAGACGGGGGCCACTTCACCACTTTAGGGATGAGTGGGTTAACAAGATCTAGATCCACTCAAAAGCTGTGTCCCCTTTAACATGTACCTTGGTGGAAAGCAAACTGTTGCTTAATTTCCCAGTTATTTGAATCCCAAACAACAGTGGTCTGCAAAGAACAGAAAATTACAAGTCATTAGATGAAGCATTTTCAGCACTTGGACTCTTCAATGTAACTACTGTGGATAGTTACAGTACACTGTACGTATGTTGTCTCAATGTCAGATCAGTTTAGCCAATTAGAAGATTCTTTCCAAGTCAACCACTTATGCTGAACAATGCCCTGCCCCCAAGAGTTTATTGCAGGATTTTGATTTCATCCAAACCTGTAGCATCCAGATTTGGGTTTTCTCCAAAAGATCTGACTTCAGTAATAATACTAGGGGGACAACACACATTACGCCTTTATGGTGAACTTACTTTGTCTACACCTCCACAAAGAAGGTAATTTCCTTTTTTGTTCCACTTTATGGAAAATATAGGCCCCTTGTGGTCACCAAGCGTTTTTACCAGCTCTCCTGGACAAGGACAGAATGAAGTATAATTCTTAGTATTAATATCACTATTGTTAAAATTTCTTCATGTGTCATGATTAACCTCCTACAGCAGCATGTCCAATCAAAAGACCAAGGGCACTAAATGGAAGATGTCAGTCAATCAATAGTAAGAGCTTTATGTATAATGACAGCTGTTTCATTGCCCAGAATGGAGTCAGACTCACTGGCCTTCCAACCTCCCTGTTGGCGTAGATTGGCATGCCCCAGATAATAGTTACATCATTTTTCTCAGTGACTGTAGCAGGCTGTTGTTCTGCCATTGTCATCATCATCATCATCATCATCATTACTATTTTGAGCAAGTTAAAAGTACATTTTACCTTCTGGATTCCATATTCTTGCTTGTCCATCATAGGATCCAGTCGCTAATAGTGTTCCATCGTTCTAGGGAGCAAACATCTACAGTACTTACAAAATTCTTGCAGTGGGATTCAAAAGTAAGACATAAGAGTATGACAGATAAATCAACCCAAAATCTCAGCAATCTACTATATAGAAAGAGCAAATCACTTACATTCCACTCTAATGAGGTAATATCCTTGGGAACATTTTTATGGTTCTCTAGATCTTTAAACTGATGCCGAAGAATGATAGGTGAAGTGATTCCTGATTCGCTTAATGGCCACAACCGTGCGGTGCCATCACCAGACCTATGGATGGGACAATAATAATTATTATTGTTAAACTACAGAAACAAGGCAACTGTTGATAAAACTGGGGTGGATTCAAGGTTGCCGAAGCATGCTTTTTGACATTTCCTCAGAAGTAACTGTCAACTTTATTGTCAACATTTTGTTACCAAACGGGACTTTGGGCATGATGCCCAATGAGTTTGCCAAGCAGAAAGGTCTCTGACAGGGCTCGACATTGCGACTCACTGGTCGCCAATGCGACCAAAAATCAAGCGTTGGCGACTAGATTTTTAGAGCTAGTCGCCAGTGGGCGACTAACCTTCACCTTTTTCCTTCATCCTTTTAACCTCAAAGGCAAGTCAGCCGTAGTTTTGGATAAAATGCACGATTTATGCGCACAGAAATAACAAAACAAACCCACGACTCTTCTGGCTCTTCAATCTCCATGTTTCATAATCGAGCGCCATGTTTGATTCAGCAGCTGGTATTGCGGGCGCACTAAACAACACGTGCAATCATTGAAGCGTGAAGTTCACAACGAAGCCTTGGCTTTTTAGCGCTGAAAATATGGAAAACTGGTGATTGTTTATGTTCAGGTTCGTCTATTTATGTAAGCTATAGACTTGATGTTACATGGAAACTTAACAAAAGCGGACTGGAAGCACAGGAAAGGTGACTAAAGCTGCTTTCACATTGATTATTTACCTCGTAATGCATAATGATATGTTTTACGAGCCCTGGCTTCCTTTTAAGTTTTAGCATCTCAGTCTTAGAAGCTTAAGTGTACCCTAACTTAGGACTATGAAGAAGATTGCATGTGTACATGATCATCAGAAAAATGAAGAAAAAAATATCAGTGAAAAAAATGGCGACTAAAAGTTAAGATCTGGTGACCAAAATTTTTGGATCAGTCGCCAATTGGCGCCTTACTAAAAATGTTAATTTCGAGCCCTGTCTGATGAGTCCCTTGGTAGGGATGAAACGAGCTTCGTAAGACTAATCACGAACTTACCCAGATGCTAATAAATCTTGTGATGGATTCCATGAACAAACAAACACCTGTATGAATGACAAGTAAAAGACTTTTAAAAGCAAAAATACACATGTAACCTTCCAAAACTATTTGTCGAAAACATACCAGCTTAAAAAAGGTAAAAGCAATAATGTACAAACCTCAGATTCATGGCCTGTTAAAAGTGTTGCCCGATGGCTTCCAACCTCATTAACTGTACCATCCACGTCCATAATTTCACCATGACCTTTGTAATTATCATGGCTGTAATGACTATCCTCTAGACTTGATTCTTGTTTTATTCCAATATCTGGCTTGAGAGATCTGCTATTCTGTAACAACGTATGTCTTGTGGCCACAATATCTGGAAGAACAGCATCAATGAGTGCTATTTCAGTGGTCTCATCAAGTACTGTTCCATCCTTAAGAAGCAAAAGATAAGAAGATTACAAGTCAGATGTCAATGGCACAGTACTGATTTTATCAGGCAAAATGAATGCAACGGTTAATTATAATCAAAAACCTTGCCATGCTGATTTATGGTGCTTTGAAATAAAGGAGCCAAAACGGAACACAATAAGAAACCAACGCTCACCCTCCACATGGCGCTTGTCTTACGAAATTTCACAAGTGTACTGCTTTCCAGTAACCAATGTATATAAAATTATAACAATAGTAATTGCTAAGATAATAGTAATAGCCAAGCTCAAGTGTCCCACTGAGGAAACCACAAATCAAATCAACTGTTGGGAAAAAGTGGAGGAAATCCTCCAGTAAAACCTCTTGGAGCTCAGGAGACACACCTGTGCCAACCCTGCCCTTTCTCTATTTAATCAAGTTATTTAACTCATTGACTCCCCAGGGACCCGAGGATGCCCCAGTCGACGAGTAAAATCGTCTGGTGTTAGGAAGAGTAAATCTGTCAAGTCTCATTCGCAGGAATCTATGGGTGAATTAACGTCCCTGACAATCCTTTCATTAGTATAATTTATCTTTACGGTGAAATTTGTCATTAAAAAAAAATCCATGCTGTGAACAAAAAAAAACAACAATAACTTCATGATGAAGAGAAATTTCCCACGTGATATTTACTGTACAGATCCCTGTTGTGGGTAACTCATGAAACACTACTTTTTAAAATTAAATTATTTTGAGAAAAACTCCTTGCCAATCACCATTCAAATTATAAAATCGCCATTATGTAATTCACTTTTCATTCGAAAGTTACCAAAATAACAGTTACTGTCAACCTCAATTCAACAGTTTTATCCTGTTTTGTGGAAGAAATCTTACTTCGTTCAATGTCACCTCTGCCTCAACATATTGCACGCCTTTCTGAATGATTGATACCAAAGCTCCTGGCGGCACCACTGATCCATTTATATTGGATTGATCTATGTGACTTTCCACTCCAAATGTGAATGCCGAATGCTGAAATCCTGTGGGTAAATGACAATTCAAGATTGTTTTAACACACAAATTTATCGAAGAAACTATCATTAAATGGGAAACTATTATTATTATTATTTAATTTTTTTTGTAATGTATTTTAAGGTGGACTAGCTCGTATGGTTCGTCAGTTCCTTTCTAGTCTTCCTCTTTGCACCAATTTTTCTTTCTTTACTTGTTTATGGTATCGCGGTTTTGTAATTTTCCTTTATTTTCTATTTTTATTTTTATTGATATATGTTGGTTTCTTTTATTACGTTGTGCGAAGAAAACAAGATAAAATAAAAATAAAAATATTATTCCATTCATTCCATGTAGATGAATGATATTGTTTTGGTAACTTTCTCAAATTAAGGAAGGGATCTACAGGAGTCACCAAAATTATGTTACCTGGTTGATCTGTTGAAATAATTATATATAACAATGGAAATCATGCTTGAATTTTGTTGATGTTATTAAATGTGGTTAAATGAAATTCAACTTAGTTGACAACAAAGGGATGCTGGCTTTATCTGCATTTGAGTTAACAACTAGTCTAGAGTGGTTAGCTTCATAGCAGTTGACCATTCGTTCCCATCTGCGCAATCTTGTGTAACGTAGGCCATGCAGTCTCAGTGTAGCAGCCATTTTTGAGCTACACTGGTGGAGCGTTGTGCATTTTTTTCTTTTCTTCATTTAGTGGTTTTACTTTTAGTGTTAGCAAGTTCTTATCTTTTCTACATCCCCCTCCCTTAATGCCATTTTTTTCACTGTTAATGCAATGTAACAGGTGAAGAGATGTCTCTGTGTGAGAGCTCATGGTTGGGTTGTCGAGATTGCTAGCCATGGGAGCATTTTATTGTCTAGGGGCCAGGTGATCACAGTGGAGGTCCCTGGACATCCCAGGCTCCCACCATCCGTACAGGTTGATTCAGTTATTTTATGGTTGATCATAGTTGATCATCTTCTTTTCATATATGTTTACTTGTAGGTCTAAAAATTGGAAAGTTCATGCACAAGAAAAGAAGTGTTGAAAGAAATAAAGTGGTCACAGTTTAGGGATCCTTACTGCAAAAACTCTGTTTAATAATAATTATCATTGATATACTAATAACAGATATTTTTTATAAATAGAATGGGAAAAAATCAAGATCTTGGCAATTTAAATCTATTACTGCACCAACAACTAATGTGGTCAAAAGTAACTGAATGAAAACACCACCAGCATGTTGTCTTGTCATTAACAACTCCTTAAATGCCCACCTTCAACCGACAGGCTTTTTGACCGTGTGTTTTTGATATGGAAACTCGCATTGCTTATCGTAGCGATCTGATTGGATGAATTTCAGCTTTGGCTGGATTTTCATTTTATGAAAATTGTTCCACGGCACGGATTGCCTGTCGGTTGAAGGTGGGCCTTTAATAATAATACTGTTGGGGAAGACACCTGTTATTAACAGTCTTTTTGTTATTCAAATGTGCCTGTCACTGTAACAGAGGAACCCTTTCGACAACCAATAAAGCTGCAGTTGGCATATTTATAACACTAGATGATGTCAAAGGGACAGTTTCACGATTTTGCGCAAGTCCAAACTTTGGCGCTAGCAGTAAATTTTACAGTTTCTTACTGAACCAGAACAAGTTCATTAATCACAGGCAGTATTAAACAAATACACGGAATGACTGAGGTGCAAATTTGGTGGAAGACATTGCAGGTTTACAAAGAAAATATCAAACTTAGTTTTGACCAATCGAATTTATTGTATGGGTTGAACATTTTATTCTATGCACGAGTTGTCATAACATACGAGTTATCTATTTGCATGCAGTAGGTTCCTAAAACGAAAATTTAAGTTTCCAATGAGTAATTCCACTTGGCATTGCTCTGTTGGCATTGCTTCTGTTTCCTGCATCAGTGCTTTCGATTGTTTCGATAACAATGGAATTGAATGGGCTGATGAGACAGTTTGTCCATGTGCAGAGACACGAAACTCTCCCTTTAACAATATCTTCACTAAATTCATAGCAATACTACTACTACTACTGATGATAATCATAATAACAATAATAATAATTTAGTTTGAATTTTACCTTCTTTTCTTTTGTGAAAAGAACAGTCTCTTTAGTTATGTAGGTAAATATGATATAGTTTCACCTGCCTTGATTATGATTATTCTGGATATGAAGTGATAGATGTTATTAGCATTTCATATTCAGGAAGCCCGAGTAGAATAATAATGTTGTTTCATTAACAACTCCAGGATCAACAAAATTGTCGACTAAAGCATCAATTTCTACTTCAGTCCATTCTGGTCCAAATCGACTTTTGCCGGCTGTTTTTTCTCAGAGCTGCAAAAATGTTTTCAGCTCACTTTATTGCTGACACATTCCTTGACCATATTAGGTACAGAAGGTATATGAACTGATAGCCTGTGTCCGGCGAGCCAATGAAAATGCTGGAAATCCAATATTCCTAGTTCATGTTTTAATAAAAATAATTATTTAACCACCAGTACTTTGCATGAGTTGATTGAAGGAGAGCCAGCTGCCTGCCAAAACTCAAATTAAGCAAAAAGAGAATCTTTACATTCTCGACGTAAATTGAGTAACTAACTATGTCATTAAAATTCTGAATCAATTTAACAGTTTATCATGATCAGTTTAAAAAATAATTTCTTTAAACGTGGAATAAAATAACATTATAATTCGCGAACTAACCTGATTCTTGCAGATATCTGTAAACTAGAAAGTTGACCTCATCGCTGCTCATAGACATCATAAATAACACATAACAGGGGTCGGAGTGTTTTACGTACGCGTAGTTAATTCAGACATTGATGCCGAAGTCAATAAAAATTGCGGTTAGACAATCAACAGATCAAAAAAGGCAGCAATCAGTTGATCCTTGAAGCATTTATGAGCACAAAAAGACTATAAAAAATTACATTGGGATTGATGAAGCTGTTCGTAGCCCTAAAATTGTCGAAATATTCACACTTGTTGTCACAGTCTTGAATGCTTACTAGTCCGCCATGTTAACTTAGCGCGGAATTGTCACGTGACGATACTTCGGTGGCGTGACGTCACGGAGTTTAGGTCCTATTTACTTTAGATTTTGAAGCAAGAGACAGCTTTCTTTGCAATTTTTGAGAAAAAAAAACACTTTCGTCACCGCCGAATAAGAAGATAGGTTAATTTTATATTAATAGTAATAATGTAATTTTCTGCTTGTGAGGTGCCTCGAAAGAGGTATGGGAACTAACCGTGGTGAATAACCTCGATTCGATGTCAATGTTTTGTCCTCTTCGCCATTCGTGGCCATATTGGTAAGAAACCCTCCGTTGATGCGAGGATCGGCATTATGATGGCCTTGATAAAGGCCATCCGTTGCCCGTTCTCCTTTATATTAAAAAAGTAATACTTACTCTATCTATAGTTCGAATTATTTTTACTGAAGAATGTAACTCATGACATAAACTGGAATATTATCACCTGTAACCAAGTCGTCTCATGTACACTGAAGTATAGACAGTTTTATTGAGTGAAATATTTTGAATTGAAAATGAAACAAATTTTTTCCGGTTTAAATTATTTTTCATGTGATGGAGTTTAAATTTAATAATTAAGTCAATGCATAAATCCTTGGATGTCTTCGTCAGAAGGTTCTTGAAAAGTTAAAAAACAATCCAAGAAATTCGAATGTTTCTAACATTCTTACTAGTGAAAATTGTATAACGTACCCAGCATCTTTCACTTGGAAAAGCTTGTAAATTTTGAACATACCAATCCCTTTCTTGCAGGAGCATTTCTAGTATTGACTTGTGCACTTTCCAATGACTTAGAAATCTACATCTACATAATGGGGGATCCTGTAAAGTATCTCTCACAAGTGAGCGAAGCGAACGAGTGAGAGATACTTTTAGCACTCGAAGATAAAATTCGTTATCCCCAAGCGGCCATGTAATATCCTCTATATACGTGGCAAAATTAAATATATAAGTTAACGATATAGATACTATAGTATAATAGGTTAGTTAAGGTGCTCAGTCTCAGAGGACCGCTTCACTTATTCGCACATAAATAGCGATTATTGTTGCTTCTTCCTTCTTGAAACAATATTTTACCACAAGAAGGTGAAAGGGTTTTTTGTAATTGCTCCAATGTTTTATCAATGTTGTAGATAAGTGTTTTTAACCCCTCTGTTTGTTTCAAAGTAGGATGTTTACAGTTTATTGCCCTGTTGTGAACTAAAAAGTAATTTGATTCTTTGTAGTAAATATGGGTCGTGTAATCAGGAGCCAGCGTAAGGGTGCTGGGAGCGTTTTTAAGTCTCACTCCAAACACAGAAAGGGGGCTGCTAAACTTCGGGCACTGGACTATGCAGAACGTAACGGTTACTTAAAGGGTGTTGTCAAGGAGATCATTCATGACCCTGGACGTGGTGCACCTTTGGCTATCGTCAGCTTCCGGGATCCTTACAGATACAAGCGCAGGAAGGAACTTTTTATTGCCACTGAAGGCATGTACACAGGACAGTTTATTTTCTGTGGAAAGAAAGGTCAGTTTGTGTGTCTGTGTCACTTTACAACAAATTTTAAGTGAACCCCACTCAAGGGGTTCCACATTATTTGTAGGAGAACGTTAAGGACATCATAAGCAGTACTAATGAAGACTATTTGAAAGTAAGCATTTGCTTGGGATGCTAGTAACTACATTGTATTTTGCAATCATTCTGGGTTGGTCTGTTGGTGATGTGGCTAAGAAATATTGTCAAACACTGCTGCTACTAATAAAAGTAACTACTGTTTTAAGGTTCCTGCCTGTCGCTGATGTAATGAGTGCTCCAATTGGCTAAGTGCTAGGGCATTATCCTACCATACTGGCACTTTTCTCTAATTTATATTGACATTTGTTGGGCCTTTGATTCTTGAGAAGGATGAGGAAATTTACCTTGCCAAATTGTACCGATTAGTATGTGTATAATGTGCAGTTATTTTCCCTGAAAACTATAAAGCACAAATAATAGACAACTCATTAACTTCAAATGTACGATCGTTAACTCTTTTTACTCATCAATGGGTAACCCCAGGTAGTCAATGGGTTAAGGGAAAATCTGAGGACCCCAGTTTGGGATTTTTCCGTAAAGACCTCACTCTTGGTGCCCAGTACAAGAATTATTGCTGGACCCATTTGGGACACTAGTAATTGTATACAATCAAGTTTAAGGACGTTCGCGCCAATTGTTTCTGCGCATCCTTACTGCGCACGCAAATGCACACACCACGTCATAAACGAGCGTGTGCGCTAAGTAATAAAACGAGAACTGATAGGGCAAAAGGCCATTGCTATAGCTTTGCCTGGATTTAACGGTCTTGGACGTTCGGTGACCCCTATTTTTCTTTCCAGAAACGGATTTTATTTACAATTATCTCCACGTTGTCCAAAAATGAACAAAAAATCAATGTGGGAAGTTCAAAAAATTTCAAGATTTCTGCTCACGGGACATCAGATCCTGCCATCTTGCGGCTGCAAGGCGCATGAAACTGTGGTCGCTAAATGCGAACTTGATCTTTAAGGGAACCTCACCAGTTGACTAAATTCACTTAATTAGTCCACTTAAACAATATTTGGCAGAGAAGATTTCAATTCAAAGATTTAATTGCAATATATTTGGGTTTACAGACACTGGCCTTATTCGATAACGAAGCCCGATTTTGTCACATTTTGGGTGTTTTTCCGGACATATTCTCTCCAAAACGAAGTCGGTGACCCCCCATTTTTTTACGTTTCTGACATAATTAACTCATCATCTTACAGTGGTAAAAGTTTCAGAAGAAAATCCATGTTGAAAAAAAGTTCGCGCGAACGTCCTTAAGTGGATTGTTGGTGATTGGTATTTAGGGAAAACCCGAAATCCTCAAGAAAAGCCTCTTTGGTTAGAGAATCCACCAACCTAATGACACCAGATCTGAGCTTTTATGCTTGGACACATTGGGCAACACCACCAGGAAACACCTCTGTCCTGAATGGAATTTGTTGTTAACTTGAAGCAACTGATTTAAAAAAGCCACAAGGCCCATATACAAGTATAAATTTTTAACCTTCATCATTTTGCTTTGGTTTCTGCTGCAGCTGCTCTTCAAATTGGCAACTGCTTACCCATTGGTACCATGCCAGAGGGTACCATAGTCTGCAATGTAGAGGAAAAGTCAGGTGACAGAGGCAAGCTTGCTCGTACGTCAGGAAACTATGCCACAGTTGTATCACACAATTCAGAAACAAAGAGAACACGTGTGAAGCTGCCCTCTGGAGTGAAAAAAGTTTATCCATCTGCAAATCGTGCCATGATTGGAATTGTTGCTGGTGGTGGTCGTATTGACAAGCCGATGCTGAAGGCTGGACGTGCCTACCATAAGTACAAGGCCAAGAGGAATTGCTGGCCACATGTTCGTGGTGTTGCTATGAATGTAAGTAGTGCCTTTTAATAGTAAAGTTGCTGACATCAAACTTAACTTAAAATGCTAGATTCTTGTTTGAATCCAGAAGTACTGTACAAAACTTAGTGTATAGTGTCAACAAAGTACCTAGTGTATGGTGTCTTCCAAGAGTTGCGTTGCAATGATGATGAGACTAGTTCAATGAAATAATATTTGATGTTAGTGAGACTTGATGTAGCTATTTGTCTAACATTTTGTTATTTGCCTGCAGCCTGTTGAGCATCCTCATGGTGGTGGTAACCATCAGCATATTGGTACCCCTTCAACTGTCCGCCGAGACACATCTGCTGGACGAAAGGTTGGTCTGATTGCTGCACGACGTACTGGTCGAATCAGAGGAGGAAAGAAGAACATCAGGGGAGATAAAGAAACAGATTAAATTGTAGCGTGCTCAGTTGCCAAATAAAATTCACTCTGTATTTGATTGTTTCTCATTTAATTCTGTGGTGATAATTGGGGGGTTGTTGTTATTACCATTTCCGATTCTGTACCCTTTAGGTTAACTTTGTGTCTTAGCAAACTGTTGCAAAGCAAAGGGTCCGAAAATCAGTTGTGATAGTAAAGTTGGCATAATATCTTGAATCTCAAATTGCTTGCTTGCAAGGTACCTTTTTCATAGATCAAAGGGTCCTGGTATTTACAGAAAAAATGAGACTGATAGTTATTTCTAGACCTTGGATTAGCTCAGAGACTCTCAGTGGTCTGCTAACCCATTTACCCCACAGATGCCCGAGGATGTCCCCAGTTGATGAGTTAAATCTGTTGGCGTTCGACAGTAAAATCTGTCAAGTCTCTCTCCCAGGAGTCAATGTGTTAATATTATCCATTAAACAGTGGCTCATTAATCAAGCCAACAAACAATGAGGTGGACTGGTAATTGGTGTAATGTCCTGTTGAGGTTGACTAGCAATAGAGTTATTTTCATAGAATTGTGACATTAGAGTTAGAGTTAAGTTTCCAAAATCCTGAATTCAAGATTTTGGAAGGCCTAAATCCTGAATTCAGAAATACAGAAAGTATCCTAAACATGCATAAAAGCTAACCATAGGCCTAAGGTTAGCTTTTATGAATGTTGGCTGAGGATTTTGGAAACTTAACTCTAACTCTACAACATAACTCTATGAAAATAACTCTAAGAATAGCTGTCCCCTGTCCTGTTGTGTGTCAAGTATTGTGCTCTGACCAAGGATGATTGTTGTTTTGTTTGTAGCAATACATAGGATAAATGGTGGATGGAAGACACTGTTAAGAACTACTGGACACCCTGTACATGTGAATTCTTGCTGTGCAGTGTAATGCACTTAACCCATAACCATCCCAACTCTCTCCTAACAACAACAAATTGATCTCAGATTGTTCCTTTAAGCCTTGTTTCCATATGATCTGCGATCGGTCTGCGCCACATCACAGACACGTGAAAACATCTTTCCCTGGAGTCTGCAGGGATCTGAGTCACACGGTGTGGATGATTGGGAAAGTTGAATCTAGTTCTACTTTCCCGACCATTACGAGGCTTCCGACTAGGACAATTTTTAATCAATTAATGGAAATGTGTGTCTGAGATGATCTGTGTCCTATTTGCGAAGCCCTATTGTTCATTTTCTTGAAACACATCCAATCAGACTCTAAATAAGTGCACTCCTTTATCTCCTCGCAGAGGATTAGTGGTACGTGTACACTTGTCTGCGATCGCTTCAGATTTAAATGGAAACATTTGCCTTCTGTGTTTACTATTGTCAGCCATAAGACTGACGGAGATCATATGGAAACCAGGGGTCATTTTAATAAACGTTTACACATGTAATTTACAAGTGTAGCTATTGTTCTTAGACTCTAAAACAATGGCTACACTTGTAAATTACATGCAGTGTAAAAGTTGTATTAAATTGACCCCAGGCTTTAGTTTGAGTAGGTAAAGATTTTAACCCGTTCACTCCTCAGGTGTCCTAGCAGGGCCGTAGCCAGTATGAGGCAAACCGAGGCACTTGCCTCAGTCAGTTTTTCGTGATTCTTTAAAAGGAAGGGTGATTCCAGTGTTGTCTTTACAACTTACTCATCATAAACCCCCTAAAATACCTACGAAGGGAATTTAACCATTGACGTTACTTTGGTCATAATTTTTTTCCGGCTACGGCCCTGCCTAGGATGCCCCCAGTAGACTCCAATCAGTCGCAATAAACAAATTCTTAAGCATCCTTATTACAGGCCCTTTTAATGTTTAACCATTGATAGCTGCATTTTCCCTGTTGGTGATGCAAATGCAGGGAAGGGACGTCCCTTTACCATGTGCGGCAAAGGAAATAGGAGATATCCACGTGCAGGGTAAGACTCGGTCTAGTAAACTGGTTTTTCTTTTATCCCAGTCAAGCACACTCCATTATGACATTTAAGAAAAGTTATGCAATACTATAGTGTTTTTTTGGAAAATAGAATCCAGTGTTCAAATTTGCACCTTGCTCTTGACATCTATCCTGTGAAACTGAAAGTCTGCAGTTCCTTTTTGGGTTCATGTATATTGATTACTTTATCATTTTGATCGGGATAAATCTTGACAAGATATACATACGAACACCAGGAAAGTGCACTTCTAAAAGCAAATTTTCACCCACCCCAACAGGGGACAGACATGACCGCTCTACCCTTGAGGCCCAGGGACACAGTGAAGCCGCTCGGCCAAGATGGCGACCATTTTCCGAGAGCGTGCGAAAATCTAGCGGTTTGTCCGTGCTTGCAAGTTAGGAGAGGTCATCACCAAACTTGCGCCATTGAAATGCCCCGCGGTAAAAGGCTTCCTTGTCAGAAGGAAGCTTGTGCTATCCAAAAGTGTCTTCAAGGTGGGTTGGCTCTTTAGTGAGTTTCAGTTAATTACATGTATCGGTCACAGTTTGACTTATGGACTCTCAACGCTTAACTCCGTTTTCTTCCCAGAACATAACTACCAAGAAGACAGATGTCAACAGGTGATTGAAGCCATGAAGAAATGCTGCAAAAGAGAGTCGGCGATAAACACTGAACTTTGCTTGGGTTTCAAATAAGACCTCTGCAACAGAAAGCGTTGGAAGTCAAAACGTGCTCAGACCAATGCATTGTGGCCCAGTTAGTTGCATTTCCCTGAAGTAATTATGACCGCTGTTTACCCTTTTCCCTCCTTATTCCTTCTGACAGGGGTTTGTCGGATTGTACAATCATTCTCTTCCCCCCACCCGTCCCTTTCCCCTCCTGCTTGACCCTCACACAGGATGAGCTTTCCATTTTTTTGTTTAAAGTCAAATGAAATGGTTTGTTAGCATTCAGCCATAATGGAAAGTTTGAGACAACCTTTGAAATAGCCCACATGCAAGCTCTCCAACTCAGGGATTGAGATGTCACACCCCAGTGAGAGCAACACTTCAAAAGGGCCTGAGAAGACCGGCTGAGAAGTCAGACCAAATTATCCCTTTGTTCTTTTGTCTCATGCTAACAACAAAACTGCATAACACTCTCAGAGTGGCTTCAATATTACTTAAAGCAGAATGATTTGTATAAAATTTGGAATTTGTATGGAATGGAGAGCACCCAAGCGAGGAAGGGGGGGGGGGGGGGGGAAAGGAGTTGGAATTAATAAATCTAACGAGTGTGGCAAGAAATGTGATTTGTTTTATTTGAGAATTGAATTTGTCACATACATTCTTGCATTCATTACCCAGAAAGGCACTCCACAGATCTCATGAAATTGATAATAAATATTGGTGTAATTCCTACATTGCTACACATTCTTAGTACAGTATATGACAGATTGAGGTTAATTTACACAGCAAAATTCATAAAATAACTTAATGTTACATTATGTTAAAAGTTTGTCAAACTTGAGATTCTTTTTTCCCATGTAGAATGACTATTCAAACAATAGATATTTTAGCAATAATTCCTCATGAGTTTGGAATCGTAACTTGTGAGCATGAACCCTTAATGTTGTCCATCAAAAGCAAAAAGCAAAAATGAAGTGTGGAAAAAAGTATTATTTGACATGCACCGACATCATTCATGTTTTCTTTCAGAATACTAAGCCAAGAAAAAATCCACCAGCAAATCCTGAGGCTCCTGCCACATTACGCCTGGCATATTTGTAACTCTGAAAAGAATATAATATGTTTGACCTTGGTCATCAAAAACATTGCATTGTAAAGATAGCCTGAATGGTAAGGTTACCACTGGATCAAGCTTTAGAGATATTTTTAAATACCAAGGCGCAGCACAAAGAAGAGGCCAAAATATAGAAAAGCTTTTCTTCCGCTCATTACTTGTACAAAAAATGATTGCAAGACCTACGTTTTTAAAGGTCACGGATTACTTCTCATTTCTGTTTAATACTTAACAATTAGACCCGTAGCCCTTGCGGGCTACGGGTCAATAGCCCATTCGGCAAAGCCGAATGGGCTATTGACCCGTGGCCCTTGAGGGCGAAGGTATCACCCAACTAGTCGGACAGAAAAGGCAATAATAAAGTTAGCAAATGCAAGTTGAAGAAATACATGTATTTATTTGGGAATAAAACGAAAGAAAGCGTCACGCTTTTCGCTACTCGAGGACTATTACTAATAGTCCTCTAGTAGCGTAGCCAATCAAAATGCAGGATTTGCATTAGTCCACTAGTTGGGTGATACTAATAATTATTGATAGTCACTGACCATCAGTTCATTACAAGAAAAACCATCTAAAATTGTACATTAATGAAGGATACTCAAATGTGTTTCTCAGGAGAAAAATTTAATTCATAACAAAAGTCATGAGTCTCAAATTTGTTTGAACTTGTGCTTGTGATAAACTGTTCTGGTTGTGAATGTTACCTTGTTTGCAAGTGCAAGTATTCCCTTTTCTACATCATCATTTCGTTGTATCTTCTTCACTTGCTTTTTAACCCCCTTAGTGATCTTATCCATGTCATTTTCCATCCTTTTCCAGTTGATTTTTATGTAGCCTGCTCTATAAGCTATCTGCACAATACAAGAACATTCTTTTTACCATCAAAAAACAATGTTTTAATAGTTTTCTCAGAAAATCGAAACTCTTCTGTTTCTCTAAAAATGAACTGTCATCAGCCTTGCACCAAACATTATTACTAGTGATGGGTAACATTTTAAAATACTCTTGTATGTCCTCTTGCTGAAGCAACTTTTCCCTCTAAGACATCAACCATTTTCCCTCTAAGACATCAACCAAATACCAAAAAATCCATATCCATCCGAGGGTGTTATTTCTTAAAAGAAAACAGCTAAGCACATAACCATTGTCAAAAGCCAAGGCCTGGGAGTTATCAACAAAATAATAATAATTATTATTATTTAGCCCAAAATGCAGTCCAAAATTGGGGTGCGTATTATACACGGGTAAATATGGTATCCTAAAGAGCCAAGGCTCACTTGGTGTTTCACACCTTCATACTTCAGGAATGACAACCACAGTAAAGATCACAAAGTCATAGTTTTCCCCACTTTATACTTGAAAAAGTTAGAGCTGGCCCTGTTAGCCATTCAATTTAATCACACGTAACTAGAAAAATATCAAACCTGCATGACAAGAATGCCTCCTCCTATGGCCGAGAGAGTGAGTTTACCAACTCTTTTACATACATACCCAGCAAACCTAAAGAAAAAGATAACACCAAACAATACGGTTTTTAAAAAAATAGAACTGGTGGAAGTGGTGTGCACAAGATGTATTAACAATGTTCCATAAATGAGCACTTGAATGCCCTCCAACCAAACTTAACGCACATGTTCATGGGTGTGTGTGTGTGTGTGTGTGTGGGGGGGGGGGGGGGGAGGGGGGTAAATGAGTGTTGGGGCGAGGATGTCTAGAGGGGGTAGTTCTTGCTCTCTCAGTTCTTACAGTTTTTACTCTTATGGGCTGAGTAAAAACCATTAATGTTCATAGGAAATGTTGGGAAGAGAATGTTTTGTGTATCCTCTCACAGGGTACATAATTTTTTGGTTATCAACAGTTTAGATCAATAATTTCTTGTGGTTCTGAATTGGTGTAGAGTGCTGACAATATTTTACCCCATGAACGGTTCGTTTCTCCTGTGCTTCCCGAGAGAGAAACCACTGCGAGCAACCGTTAATTTCTTTGAGTGAGCCACTGTCCAGTACCAAGGACGAATAAATTAAATTTGAACCGGTAAAACGAGTTAGTAAACTTGTTTTGGGCATGCCTGCTGTAGAGTGATTCCATATTTTTCCCGTGAAATCACATGCATCACGCGAGGTTTGACATACTTCGCACATGCTCAGAGGAAAATGTAAGGGTTGCTCACAGTGGTTTCCCTCTTGGGAAGCGTAGGAGAAACCAACTGCTCACAGGGTAACATTATGTTGGACTTTGAACTTCTTGTAATCTGGAAAATTCTGACACAAAGCAAATATACTCTGTCTTTTGACATACCACCCTGTCATTCCTCCAATAGCAATTTGTTGCATTGGCGGCCTTTCTGCTAAATCCATGCTTAGCAATTGCTCGGCTAAATTTCTTGATCCTGTAGTCTCTATGATTTCATAACCATCAGTTTCGTCTTCCGGTTCGCCTGAAAAATAGCAAAATTTACAGTTGGCCTGTCAGGAAGTAAAAACGAAGAATAAAATGGCTCCATTTGCACAACAGTTGATTTCATTTTAAGCTCCAATTAAATCGTTATTAAATGCAGTAATCACGGCAAGAATGTTCTACACGGGAAAAAATCATTTATTTAGAGAGCTTTGTGAACTACGGGTATTCGTCACGCAATACATAACTATGACTAAACAAAGCTTCAGGTTATTCGTTATCTAGCAAAAAATCAACAATTAAGTGAATTTGTACTAAGCTGTGAACGAGATTTATGATCATGGCAATTTTAATATGAACGTTTATACTTGAGGGAAGCCTGTATTGATCGAGGCTTTAAATTTCCTTTGGTTTTACCTGACTTAAAAAGCTGCGATGATCGAATTTGCTACTTTCCAATGCAGGTCAAATATTTACGTCGGCTTTGTACACAATCTTCATGTTGTCCGAAATGAAAAAATTCAAAAATTGAAGACTTACTATGAGACATCCTTCCTTACAACCCGGCAATCGGAATACTTCTATTTGGTTCAACCTGTATGGGTGATGGCAGCAGAAAAAGCACCTAATATCCGCTATGTCACACAATCCCAAAGCGAAAGCGAAATTATTATGGGTCATTGCATTTCATTTAGCCCGAGGGGAGAACGGGAGCGAGGAAGGGGTTAAAAGGAAAGCCTCGGCTTGTACTGTTGGGGACAAGGTATCTGAAAGGCACTGGAATAAGCGATGCCTGGACCGAAATCCCGAGCTTAATAGTCAAAGTACGACCTTCTTGTGCATCGCAGCGTTTAGAGCTACTGCTACTGGTTCTATTTTCCTTTGACTTATTTCCGCACTCTTTGCGTTGATTTATTCTTTGCGTTGATTTATTGAAGGTCATTTCAAAGTCCCTTACATGACGTAAGAGCAGCTGTATTTTGTCCGGGTAGCCATGGTTTTCAGTGGTTCGGGTGATTATTTATTATTTTCACAGAATATTGAAAATCTGTAATTATTTTCTTCCATTTTATCCAGTGAAGAAGGAGTGTGTTAATTCGTTCTGGTTTTTGCTAAACTCGTCAACTTTGCACAGTGGAAAAAATACAGAAATCTTAAAGCGCTTGAAGCACGCGTTCGTCTGGGAGTTTCGTCATGAGCGAGCAACTGAAATATGTTGTTGACGAGCTGAACAAGGAGCCTTTCAAGAGGAATTACAACCTGATAAGGTTAGCAATACGCTCTTTACATTAGTAAAAGGAAAGGGTGGCAATTAGTAAGGGGAATATTAAGCACAAATTTAGCTGAAAGTTAAGAAGGCTCGAACCAGTTTCAACGCTTCCAAGTGTACCCTGCGAGCAGAGCCTCCTTTTGTCCTTTTCTTTACTGAGGAGGAGAAAAGTAGGCTCTGCCCGAATCGCGTCAACTCTTTGAAGCCGCCGCAGCCCGAACTTCTGGACTAGTCAATCTTGTTTTCTCTCGTCAAACCGGTTTCTCCAGTGAGAGCGTCCGTTTTTTGACAAAACCGATGGTTATAATTGAGCCCGATGTACCATGAAAAACCAAGGTGGCGGCGAGATCTGGCATAGTAGGCTTGGGTTCAAGACTGCATCCTGGCAACATGCAGCGCATATTCAATAAAGATCTTACTCGATTCATGCAGAGCCTTTTTCGAGAACGCCAAAAATCGAGCAAGCAAAAGAAAGGCTCTGCTAGCAGGGTGTTCCAAGTGACGCTTTTATTAAAAGGAACGGCACCACAATGTTGTATCATGTATTGGCAATACTTTGGTACCAAATGAAACACGAATAGGCCATTTCCGAGTTCAAGTTTGTCTCCTCATCAAAGCGAGTCTAAGTGCGAAGTTTTTCTTATGCAAATTAGTTTTCATTCATATGTAAAGTAGAATTAATTACCATCACAAAAACTTCGCACTTAAACTCGCTTTGAAGAGAAGGCAGATATGAACTCGGAAATGGCCTATTATTGCTGAACAAGATACAGTCATTATTATGATGTAATATGTCACCTTGGCAATGGGCAAGCCCTGTAAAAACACCCTTTATTTTGTCTTAGTTGCTTATATCTCAAAAACGAACTTGGTGACCCCAATCTTTTTATTTCTGAAAAATAATCAGAAGGGCAAGATGAAACTTTCTGCAAAGTTTAAAAAAATTATGTCTGGTGGATTCAGAACCACCTTAATTTTGTGATTTTTTAAAGGTAGCTCTGAATCCTTTAGACAGAATTTTTTTAAACTTTGCCAAAAGTTTCATCATAGCCTTCTAATCACTTTTCAGCAATAAAAAAAGGGGGGTCACTGAGTTCCTTTTTGAGATATTTGCAACTAAATCCAAAAGATAGGGTGTATTTGCTGGGCTCTCCCATTGCCAAGGTAACTTATTACATCACAATAATGATCACATCTTGTTTGGAAATCATCAGTGTTTCATATGGTACCATATTATTGCTGTTATGTAATGCAGTGTTGTCAGTGTCGTTCGATCTAAACACCAAGTCTTAAGTGTTGAAACCCTTTCGAGCCTCCTTAACCACAAATCTAATGAAAGCCGGCATCCAATAATTAGCTTAAATAAATTAAATTCCTAGAGATCTCCATTTTTCAGTCCTGGAAGTTTTTTCCTTGGATACCAAATACTAAGATAAAGTGACTGGTGGACAACTTTAATCTTTCCAGTAGAGAAAGCATGTCACCCACGATGATTACCAGAAGAAAGTTCTCTTTTTGCTGATTATATACAAAGTTCTTTTGCTTCTGTCTGTTTAGTCTGTGAACTTCCAGCTGTATATAAGCCTATACCTTTCCTTGTTTCACAGCAGTACAATAAAACTTTATCCCTCACTTTATTTACCTTCAGTACAAATTTAGAATCTACATAATTATCACCCATAAGTCACCACCATACACGGTTGTATTTGCCTAGGGCTATCAACCTTCCCTTCCCACCCCCCCCCCCCCCAGCAAATGGTCAATGATTGGTCTATTATGCTTCCTTCTGATAATTATATGATAATTAATTAATTAATTCTTATTGTAATTATTTTTTTTAGTTTTGATTCTCTTCAGCCATTACAGTTACTACAAGTGCTTAATGATGTTTTTGCAGAAATTAACCCCCAGGTAACGTCAAAGTGGCAGCTATGGTAAATAATTTATTATCAGAAATGGCAGTATTTTAAGCTGCATCCATGCTTATCCAAGTGTTTTTGAATCCCCAACTTTTTCTTTGCAGATTCGATTTCTGTCCACACATATCCAGCGAATCCAGAATGTGAATCCTCATCTTTTTTAACCTGCTCTTCAGAGTGGAAAGTTTTGAATATGCAAAGAATTTGGAATCGTGTGGAGGGTCGAATCTGGATATTTTCAAATTTGATGACATAATGCAGTCTTTACCATACAAATACTCAACATGCCCATTGCCACTGAACAAAATGCTATTGCTTCTCTTGTCGCCAACTTGCATGCCTGATGACGCATGATCCTTTGACAATAGTCACCGAGGAGTCCTGGATTCTAGAACGAATCTGAATAGTCATGTGGACAGGAAAACTTGAATTGATTATGTTATGTGTAGTCATAAAAGTTTTTGAATCTGCAAAGAAAAAGTTGCAGATTAAAAGATATCCGGATATGTGTGGACTGTGAGGGCCTTAATTTTGCCATTCTTTATCTTCATACAGACCGACCACCATAATATTATTGTATCTATTACTAAATCAACAGCATAAGATTGACCTTCGAGATGAGGATCCTGAACAGATGGCCAAAAGGATGTTTACATTCCTGAGAATTCTTAAATTCAAGCCTCAAACAAATGCAGGAAGTTTGTATGTTAATTCTGTTTTTGAAATTTAAATGCACCTTGACTACCAATATTCTGTAATTTGTCATTTTTTTAAATATATTTGATTAGCTGTGACACATTTTAACAAATACATGGTATTTGATAGGAACTGCACCTGTTTAGAACTGAGTTAATTTTAAAAGAACTTTACCGAGGTGAACACGAGAAAATTAGCAATTAATGTTGTAGTATGGCTTTACATGCCATACTAGTGCCCAGCTTGCACGCAGCCCTAAAACTCTTGGGAACCTCCTTAAATTATATTTCTTGTTAACTTTCCCAAGAGGGAGAGAAATGTGACTTGCTTCTTGCTTCAGCATCACTTGATTATTTGGTTGTTTACTGTACTTTTTTTAGCCTTTTCTCAAAGGTATCATTTGGTCTCTGTCACCTTTTAGGAATGCTTTTCGCAATGGGCTTATCCAAGGTGATAAGTTGATTGTGTACCCGATTCTACAATGGCTGTTTGAAAATCTGCCAGAATTGAAGAAAAGAGCCTACTTGGCAAGATATTTGGTAAAGCTTGATATACCTCCAGATCAACTTGCTGACCAGGAGCTTCATGAACTCAATGAAAATGTAAGTATTTTGTTGTAAAAATTAATGATAAATGACAATTTCCCTCAGCTCTGGTATATAAGAATATTACGATGTTATAGGTCACTTTCAAAAATACCATGACACTCTTCGTTTGCCCTCCAAAATGTTGCATAAGCATTGTTTTAAAACTGGAAACGTGCTTATGCAAAATTTTGGAGGGCAAACAAAGAGTATTATGGTATTTTTGAAAGTCACTGGCCTATTATAATGAGATTTAGTTTGGTTGAAAGAAAAATGAGCGGGTGTAATGGCAGTAGTGATGCTGTCAATATTGGCTGCATGCGTTTGGGCCAATAAGACAAATTCCAAGTACATTTACTGGGGGAGGTAGACCTGCTATGTAAAAGGGCAGCCAAGAAATTGAACCAGGAATTCCCAGAACAATTCCACCTAGTAGTTAGAGTAGGGCTTGCACTGGGGAAATCTGGATTTATAATCTTGCTTCTGTAGCTCCTGACATATTACCTCCAAAAAGCAACCTCATCGACAATTTCAAATAGTACAGTACGAAAGACAACCCGAACAAAGTCAATTTCATGGCGATATTCACCAGAGTTAGACTGATGTTATTGCTATATTTTGATTTACCTCAAAATCATCATCAGGCAAATCAAGGTTTACAGAGCGCGTGATTTAAATACAGGAGACTTATTTAAATAATAATAGTTCACGGCAAGCTTTTAAGCCAGAGTCCCTGGGAATGAGGTTGTCCAAGAAGGAGTAGGATGCAAATGGTACGAGCCAGTCATTGTCAATTTTCGATTCTCAAGGTCGTCGTCATCATCATCATCATCATCACCACCACCACAACCATTGTCATGATCAGCCATATTGTCATTTTCAATAATTTATCAGTAGTGGCAAAATGTCAGGTCATCATCTTCATTCTGTGCAACATCATTCTGGCAAATCACAATCAGAGGATCATCTTAATGGTGATGGCAATGAAGGTGACAAAAATTACAAGCTTATCTTGTTTTCTCAGTATTTACAAATGATGGAACAGTTTAAAGAGTTACACAAGTCTGTGGAACAACTCAGGACATCTGGATTTTCAACAGGGGAGATTAAAAAGGTCTGTAGCATTCTATGTGTATTGTTAAATGGCCGAAGCAGAAAATACCTTAATAAGCTATAATACTCTTTGTTTGTCTTCTCAATCTTTTAACAAGCATTGTTTTTGTTTTCTCTTGGAAACATTGTACATGTAAGTCCCAAGAGAAACAGGAAACAATGCTTATGCAAAAGTTGGGTGGATAAACAAAGAGTATTTTGGTATTTTCGGCTTTGGCCAATTTCATGCCTGCATGTGAGCTCCATTGCATAAATATGGAACACTTTTCAAGAGCTCTTTGTAGTTTTACCACTCTTTGTGGACTACTGTGCTGCACTGTAGATGTGGCCTAAATTGCTGCTGCCAGTTCAAGAACAAACTGACTGTACAATCTTTTGCTTTTAACAAAATTGTAAGAAGGGTGATGGGGCAACCCTCAGTTAATCCCAATATTACATGTTTACCTAGTTAATGCTTAATTTACGTATTAAA
>NC_090881.1:32072956-32080456 GCF_036669935.1 Montipora foliosa
GTGAATTATGTAATATTATATTAACCAATCCCCTTAGGGCTTCTTAGGACTAATTTACTATGCTCTTTGGTGGAATTTGGTCACAATGCTTGTTATGCAGTTTACTATAACTTACTAGGAAAGTTAAAGATCCCCTTGTCCATAACAAGGCCTGGTTACAGCACCATGGACTTTGTCCCTTACTTCTTTTAGCCAGTGATTTGGATTACTATCATGGGCCGTTTGTAGATTTAGTTACAAAGGCAACATTTTCTGTTCAATTATTTCACAACCCTGACTGTTTGTGTGGCTTGGGTGCAAACTGGCCACCTCCTGCACCTCCTGCATGGTAGCTCAATGCTGAACCATCTGAGCCAGCTGGTCTGGCAGCGGCTAAGTGTCAGTGTACATGCTTTCCTTGCAGCTTTCAAATGCAGAGAGTGAATTCCAGAAGAAGAAGGACTTATTGAAGGATAGTGAAGGATCAGAAGTGTTGAAAGGAGATGAGGTACAATGATTATGATCAATGTAATTTAATTGTTAGTATACTGTATGACATTTGTCAATGCTTGCATCCCAGCGTGTGTATGAGTGGACATAATCATGCTCATCAAAGGCTTAAGAGTTGTTTTCGATATCTTTAGTCCAAGATATGTGCAAACTTACATGTACATGTATTTATTTGATTTATTTGATTACCTGTGAACGTAAAGGCTGAAGCAACCCCATACCTTCAATTTTATTCCCTGTCTTAAACATTGCTTTTTATGATTAACAGGATCCCAGGACTGAATAATATTGTTCTGCTGAAGAGTGACTCTCGAGCCCTAGTACCAATAAGCATATTTCCTGAACAGTTCTCTTTACATTTTACTGAAACTGATAAAGAGAAAGTGGTTACAGTTCAGGAAATTTAATCTTAACCCATTGACTCCCTGGGGGTTCCCCATTGCCGAGTAAAATCATCTGGCGTTAATCAGAGTAAAGTCTGGGAGGTTTAGGCCAGTTTGGGTGTTAAAGGGTTGAAATGATTATTTTTCTGTATTCTCATGACATGCATGTTTTCCTAGGCAGTTGTATTGTAAGGAGAAAATTGACTGAATGATAGTTTCACTTTGGGATTTGGGGGTTATCTAGCATGAAGACCTCTTGGGCAATACAGTACCTGCTATTCAACCCTCAGAGAACTCGTTTTTTAGCAGTCAGTGATGGTAATGATTAAGTCCACGGGCAAGGATTTCTTTGTCTGTGATATGTTGGCCGACATGTATGAACATGTCAGCCTGTGCGTTGATTGCATTATTCATGCGTGTCAGTGTGTTCTACATGTGCATGTATGCTTTTAGTTTTAGGAGCATTTGATTGCTATCACTCATCATTTTGTCGTGTCTGTTTGCAGTTCAAAAGATATGTGAACAAGCTTAGAGGCAAAAGCACTGTGTACAAGAAGAAACGACAAGAGGTAAGAAGTTTAAGCAACGATTTATATTTCGTCTCCCAAATTCATGAATAGTTTAATATGTGAACAAAATAAATCAGATCCCATTGAAAGCCCGATTAGACCATAGTTAATCTAGGGACTGGTTATGAAACCCTGGGAATTTCAAAAGCAGGAACAATACAGTCGCAATTAGATGTTGAACCGACCGTGACTTTGCACAATCTTTTGTTTTTGGTTCGCAAGTTAATTTTGAGTAAATTAGTGGAAACTTTGGATTGGTTATCCTGCCGAAAAAAGCGCGTTTTTGTCGGGTTTTTCGCAGGGTCAAGGCCAAAAAAGCGAAAAAAACATGAAACAAAGAAACTTGTCGAGTTTCATAACCAGCCTACATCTATTAACTATGATTAGACTAATCCTGGACTGCCCTAAACTCAAATTGCAGTTTATTTTCCAATCAAGAGAAGTTTCCACAAGATGTTTAGCCTTCAACTTTCACTTAGACTCTTGTTTTTGGCCTCATCATATATTGTAATACATTGTTAAAGCTCTTTGGTGGGACTAAATTCGAACCTTACTGGTATTTAATCATGGATTAGTGATAATCTGGTTTTGAAGAACTAATGACCCAGATTCTTAAAATTGATGGTAATAAGAACAGCATCAAATTATCAAACTATTTAAAGAAAGCCAGAAAGAATTGGACTGGCCCTCAGATAGGAAAAGCTTATCTTGATGTGACAGACTCACAAATATTACAGAATATAGGAGCAAATACAAAAATGTTGCTATAAATAAATAAATAAATAAATAAATAAATAAACAATAAATAAATGATTTTTATTAGAGACAAAGACAATAAAAACTATAAGGATGATATGAAAATAATAAAAAGTAGAAAGTGAAACGAAAAGGAGAAAAGGATAGTTAAGGATAAATGAAGAGCTAGATCTTGTTTCTGTATTACCAATAATTAGGCGTTTCAAAATTGTTATGTTGAAGAGAAGAGTTGCTGAGCCTTCATTAGTCTTACTGACAGTGATTATCACACAGCAGTTACATTAAGTTTTAAGTTGTATCACTTTACCACTCTCAGGGAGAGAGTTAGGCATTTGGACTTGATCAGTCACATTGATTAAGGCTCCGTGACTCCGTCAAAATAGTTGAAGTTAATTTATTACGTTCGGAGTCACAAATATCTATGTTTTAGATGGAAAAATTAAACGGGAAAAATATGAAATTTATTCATGTATATGAAGCCTCTATGTACGAAACTACCTCTAATCCTTGCAGCTTTCTTATGATATGCCAACAAAGAAAAATCCTTATATTTCTTATAGTTAGCAGAACTGCGTGCAGAATACGGCGTGCTCGCCAGAACAGAGGAGATCTTGAAAGGGAAGGACGAAACGTTTCAAGAACAGCTGGTTAGTGCTATGATTCTTGGAATATGTCAATGTTTCGTCAGTACAAATGAAGAGACCTGAAATAAAAGACATAAGTTTGATCTGCAAAGAGAGTCATGTCAAGGTTTCAGATCATCGCAGTCAGTTATGAAGGTTTCGTTCGTTATATAAATCTCCCAATCCAAAGCAAACATATGTCACCATGTTACCTAGAATCTCGCTTTTTGTGTGCCGTGCAAGCCACGTAAACTTTGCAGAACTTGCAGTAATTTGGACCCACGATCGTGATTTGAGAGGAGGCATGGGTCTATTCTTGATGTCACAGACTGCTTTGCATTTCCTGTTTTCAAAGAAATGTTTCATTGCAAAGCAGTCTGCTAGCTTTGATAACTTTGCGTGTCTTGTCCGGCAGATAAAAAGCAAATTTTGAGGTAACAATGGTAAACATGTTTGCTTTTGGTGGGGATATTAATATTGTAGACGAAGAATATTTGGTTTAGATACACTTTTAGCAAGAGTGAAAGGAAATCCTGATAAATTTATGCTAGTTACTGCTGGATTATCGTTCGTAAATATGACACATGAAATGTTAACATTATTCCTTCTGTGCGTTCATTGTTGATGACCAAGGCTGCATTCATTTCTTTGTGTCAGGCAAGCTTGGAAGCGAAAAAGGGCGTGTCCGGTTTCCATGAGACACAAGAAGAACTGGAGAAGGTTTCGGCAATTAAGAGCGAGCTGGATGAACAGAAAGGAAAAACTTTAGAGGACATCTCTGAACTGGTAGGGAGGGGCTTGACAGGGCCACTGCATGTGTAATTATCCTTGAGGAAGGGTGAGAAATGAAAACATCGGCAACGGCGACTTAATCCTCTATAGTTTTAGAGCGACCTTATCCACCCTTTTTTAGTCAAAGGCGTGAAGTTTTTTCACTCGAGTTACGTATCTCTTCTGAGCCATGGTGGCGGATAAGCCCTCATTAGACCGGACAAAAAACACCACCAGCTATCTGACCCCCTAAGAACAAGTTATGACCTAAACTTCAACCTGGCTGTGCCAAGATTTTTTAGGACGGCACAATTTTTGGAGACCGAGTCCTGACTTCCGAAGATGTTGAAAAATTTCGAGTCCAAGTACGTGGATGTTCATATCAGTAAACATGTTATGTATTATCGTCCCTAACCTTTTTCCCTAAGGGATACATGGGAAAGTATGCTGTATTGTACCGTTGCGAGGAAGGCGGTACCTTATTTAACTTTTGACAATGCATTTAACACAGTGATACCCATTCCTATTGTAATTTTCTCAGGTTCGCACACTAAATGGCACAATTGCAGACAAGAAAAGTGCTTTGGCACCAGTTATCAAAGAACTGAGACCCATGCGACAAAAATGCCAGGTAAACGAATCATAAACAAGCTCGTGATACTGTTCATTTACACTAGGTTGTAAAAGCAACGACAAAGGCTTGGCCAATGCCAGCACCACTTAACAATGGATTAAGTGAGGAAATTACATTGTACGCTTCTTTGCCGCACTGCGCAAAACAGCAACGTGAAATGACCTGGATGGGAATCAAACTTAGGTAGCAAAGACAATGATGACTTTCAGAACCTCATTCCTAAGTGAGAGTTCGCATTAGTGTTAGTAATTAACATTTTTTCCCAAGACATTCAACTGTAAAATGGCTATGCGCACTGTTAGGTATTTACTATCTCATACCCAACACACGCTTACGGAATAATATTGTTAAACTCTTTGCCCATAGTTTCAATAAAAAGGAGATGCAACAAGTTTACGTTGAGCTCAAAACTCGAAAATTATTACTGAAAAGCAACATTTCCATTGATTTTGTCGTTTCTTAGAATCTACGGGTTCGTAAACACTAGCATGGCGAGACCAGAATTTGTTGTCACTTCTTTGTTGAACAGTACGTTTATTTTTTATCATGTCCAATCTTGTCGACAGGAAATGACTGGCGAATACGACGAAAAGAAAGCTTTTTATGAGAATTTAGCGGCAGGGCTTGAAAGCAATACGTCCAAACTCGAACAGGTAAAAGCTTCAACCATCTCAAATGAAATTTGGTATTCTTGCTGGTAATTTGTTGCACATATAAGGTTTGAAATGTTTTTTTGTCTTTTAGGAAGTCCGCGGTCTCCGCGAAGAGTTGACACACGAGGAAGGTCGTTACCATTACTTACACTGTATGCTCAAGGTAAAACGTTTAATCTTTAAAGGGGACACCAGTTAGGGACTTGTTTATTTCGAAAATACGCCCCTCCAAATATAGGCCCCCCAAAGCGGCAACGCAAAAAAACCTCCGTTAAATCGCCCATCCAAATACAAGCCCCCCGGGAGCTTGTACTTGGAAAGTTGCTCTCAAATACAAAGTAAAACAAAGCAAGAACGGTAAATTTACTTCCAACTATAAGGCTAGCCCAATCAATTTGGAAACGCAAATTTCCCTCCGTAGATAAGCCCCTCCGAATATAAGCCGTTCCAAAAATAAGCCCCTCGAAAAGGGCCTTTGAAAAATATAAGCCCCGGGGCTTATTTTCGGAATTTTACGGTAATTAAAGAAGGTCTTAGTATGGCAAATACGAAAGTCGGACTGGATAAATTCGGCAAACCTGGTTAATGGATAAGTTTTTTTGAGTTTTGAACCTTGTTAGAGGTATGCCGACTTTTGAAGGCCTTTTGTTTTTGCATCGGGCCAAGTCAAGTGATCCGAATCGATCAGATCGGACCTTTGTTCCTGGCTGCCAGTGGACAAGTGTGAGCGGGATAGAGGCGGAGGTGGCGGAGATTTTCCGAAATCAGCAAAAATTGCAACATTGCCTAATCTGTTAACCTAAAAGAAGTGTAGGATCAACTAACTGAGGGGCGTGTTTTGCGAGGGCAGCGATCATCAGAAACTGTGCAAAAAAATAGCTCCTCTGTTTAATGCGTAACGCGTTACATTTGGCAGAATGTGCGGAAGGTATCGCCACGAGAGAGAAACCCACTAATCAAATGATCCATCTGCTTGGCGCCTTGCGAAAAGAGCCTCATTTTTTGTTTTTCTTTACTCGAAAACGCGAAAATCGAGCAAGATAAAGAAAGGCTCTGCTAGGAGGGTGTCTTCCCTGGGAGAGGACTCCCACCAATTGTTGCATGACGCATGACCTTAATTGAAAACGTAATCCCTACTACTTATTGCGTGACGTAAAGTCTTGTCACTCATCGCGTGACGCCCTATCCTGAAAGAGAATTCCTCCACTGCCCGGAAAGGTTGTTATGCCGCTATTTGGTACTCATCTTAGACGATACCGTCTAGAATGAATACGAAAAGAGTAATTTTGTATGAATTTCTTATTGATTGAAAATTTGTTATTTCCAGGTCCTTGACGTGCAACAGAAGCGAATCGACGAGGAACTGAAAGCTTACCGCTCCGCAGATACCACTGACAGGAAAAAGTCCTTCAGGTATTCAAGGGAGTTCGTAACCTTGTTCCCCGGGTCTTTCATCTCCCCACCCTAGAGGATGGGGAGGTGAAAGACGCTGGTTCGGAAAACGTATCCGTCATAACACAGAAAACGAAGGGCCTTTATGGCGCAAAAAGAGGAATGGCTTTTTTCGGCCAATTCTCGCCAAATCAACTCAATGCAACAACAGAGAATGAGCCCCATGTTTTGTTTTGTTTTCAGAGATCAGTACACTAAAAAGATTCAGGAACAAGAAAACTTGGGAAAGGTAGAGCAATCGTTTCAAAGTGATGTCAGTAGTTTATCTGGCTTAGTTGTACAATCTGCCTTCTTAATGTAATTGTACAATCTTTGTCTTTCATCACCGTCAATCACGGCGATTTTTCGACGCATATCTCGAGAAGTGTTTGATGGCTCTTCACATGAAGTCGGATATATTTCAGATAAATCGGAAGGCCGTGGAGACATTTTACTTACCATAAATACTGTTCTCTCTTTCAGAGTCTGCGTGATAAACAGAAGTCTGTGCGAGAAAGCCAGGCGCCGAACATGAAGCAAATGAAGATGTGGAGTGTAAGTTGGGAAATCTTTCGGATCGCCAGGTGATCTGGTGACGTAATTTGGAGGACTGGGAAGAAAAATTTTAACGCCGTATCCCACAACCGCGCGCGGCCTTAGGTGTTGTTTCCAAACTCCCTGCAGTTTTTCCATCGCCAAAACTCAACAGATCATTCCGTGTCTACCACATTTCCTGTTACTGAATGAACATTCAAGTAGACCCGACGAGCTCTAATCGCGCCTCTGCCGTGTTGAATTCGAAATAAGGCCGCGCGAGGTTATGGGATACGGCGTTAAAATTTTTCTCCTCAGTCCTCCGAATTACGTCACCAGATCACCTGGCGGCTAGTAGAGGTTGTTCTAGGGAGGGCAAGAAGAAAGCTATAGTGTCACCCATCACGAGATGTCATAGAAAACGCCTAAAACTGTATCGATATGTACAGTGTTTTGTAAACGCAAAAGGCTTTGCAATGTGCTCGACATATGAAACGATGTGGCAAATGTCTGCTATTGGTGGATTTCACGTTACGCCGCCGCCTTTTAAGTGGGTGAAAACCATGGATCTCTCGTTGCCTTTTTGTTTTGTTACCATCATTTGTATGTTACATCATTGTTATCTGTGTCTCCAGAGATTGTTTGCAAACCACCTTT